>NC_056733.1:825372589-825467697 GCF_019279795.1 Protopterus annectens
GCTTCTGGCAGGGACAAATGATAAACCTTTGTTCAGCAATGCTAACTGTGCGGCAGTGAGCTGTGCAGAGGAAATATTAAAAACTAAACTGTTTACCTCCTTTTCCCGTTGGACTGTTAGGTTCACATTCATTTCTGTACTTGGGAGGTGATAGTCTGCCCTTCCTCCCTCGATTCTGTGACCTGTCCCTGATGGGAAAAGGGCTCTGCAGTTGAAAAAAAGTGATAGCCTTAGGTCTGGCTCCAATGTTAACATTAGTAGTGGAGTCACCATTATCGTCAGAATGGGACTTCCTTTTTTTATTAAGATGCATCCGGGGTGCTGCCTCAGCGGTGCTATGGTGGTGTGATGACTCTGCTTTGCTTCCGGTCGACTGAGCCAGTTCTGTGGAGTTGGCATTCGTGGCTCCTCCCATTAAAGATGCAGGCTGATTTTAGAGTTTCCCTGGTAGTTTCACACAAAGGATCTGATGTTTGTGGTGCCTCTTCCAAGTTCACGGCTGGTGGGGGGGTTACTTCTACCCCATGCAAAAAACGGTCCAGTAATAAAATCCTTGATGTTGCGTTGCAATTTCTTTATTTTAGTGGACTGTAACCTCTTCTCATAAGCCAGGATGTTGTCATAGAGGTTATCAAGTTTGTCCCCCATAATATCAGCAGGAAAGTCACTATAAGTTTCATCCTGCAGAACTGAAATCTGACATTGCACTTCTCTCTCTTCTGGAAGAAAGAATTCTGTAAGAAGTTTCAAGTAGCCAGAGCTTGCTTGCAAGTTAAATGACTGCCATTTCATCAGCAGGTCTGCAGAGCAAAAATGGAGTCCGTCTCTTAATGCTGATAAAATACGAGGTCTTAATGAAGGTGTCTCTCAAGCCTTTTTTTAAAAGCTAGACCTCTCAAACACTGAGTATAGGATTGTTTTCTATACATATTTTTTTACATTTATTTCTTATCTTTTTTTAATACGTTTCATTTGCCTGCTTTCTTGTAACATTTTTCTCTTAGATAATTGATGCTTTTATCACTACTTTAATTGACTAATTAACTTATGGTATTTGACTGCATTTGTTACTAATTTAGAACAGTCTGATGAAGCGGTGAGAGAACACCATGAAAGCGCTTACTCTCTTTTGTGTGCATTAAAGTTTATTGTTTTACCTTCAGCTGTGTTAGCTTCGGTACTTTTTCGTTTTACTTAGTAGTTACTTGTTACTGTACCGATTTATTTTTTTTCTCAGCATACTTTTTACACTTCAGCAACTTATGCCTGAATTTTTGCAGTGGTGTATCAAGATGTTCTGAATCACCCATTTGTCTCCCTTTTCAGTTATATTACTGAACATTAATCTTGATAGAAATTACCTTATCAGACCCAATGCAAGTTACAGAGCTTAGTGTTTTGACTAGTTATTGAAACATCTTTTTAACAATAGTACACCTTGCATTATACTAGATGTCTTGGCATATTTACCTTTTTTTTACATTTGTCTGTGCTTTGTTGCCTTCCTGGCCCAGGCTGTACCTGTAAAGGGTCTTTAGAGAGATCACTGTTCAAAATCTGTTAACAAATGATAAAGCGAAATAAGCAAAGGGAATGTACCATTTCCTTTGTAAAGAGTGAATCAAAGTACTCTCATTTGACTGGGAGAAAATGACAATTACAAATGTGCCCTCCCATTTTGCTCAGCCTCGACAGTTTTTTTTTCTTTTTTGCTGTGCATCTTTAAAGAAGAAAGTGGTTTAATTTCTTGATTCTTTGTGCTAACATCTTTGCAAATTTAGATTTTGCTGCCATTTACCGTCATTGCCTTTTTAACTTCCTTGTAGTGATACTTTCTCACCTCTTGTATACCCTGTTCATTTGTCTTAATAGCTTCGCATTCCTTTGTAGCCATGTTGCCTGTACTCCCCCCCCCCCCCCACACCTGTTCACACCCTGATCCATAGCTGTGAGTATCCTAGCTGTGATCCATTTCCATAGTTTATTCCTTTGATTTGCTCCCAGTCTCCCAAGTTCATAGGTGTATACTGGGCTAGCTGACTACTAGGGCCCTTTTAAGACTAGCTATGCAACCCAAATGTGACCCACTAGTTTGATTTTTGTATAGGAGGTGATTTACTGACTGCCTGTGTATATCAGAGACGTATATATGCCAGACAAGGGGTGAATTTCTGTTCCAGCATGCTAAAACATTCACCATTATCAGTATTTTTATTCTTGCCTTCCCCACCACTCTTAAACCACATTCTGTTGTGATCTTTTTGTTGGCTAACTCTGCTTTAACCTGGTTGTCCATGACATCCTTTGCACTGGTTATTACCATATCCAGAATTTTATCTTCCTGGAATAGTTTTTCAGTTGACTGAACTCCTTGTGGTCCAAGCCTTCAGTCAGTTGCTGCTCTCTCTCACCTGATTCAGTTCCCCTATGACTATTGCACTGTTCCTCCTACCCCACTTTTTTTTTTCCTCTCAGTTTCTCATCGTCCAATTTTGTCTGCAGGATAAAACTATAAATCCCTCATCACTCCTCTCCTTTTATTTACTTGCCAGTGCACTAACTGGGGAAGAATGTTAAATCGGAGAACTATAGTTCCTAAAATGTAGTAGACTGCTCACACAGGAGTTTTACTTCAACAGTATTAATGAAGATGTGTAATGGGGCAGCTGCAACTTTGCTATCTATCAAATTGTACAGATTTTGGCCAATTTAAATTTAGATCTGATGTCTGTCATTCCCCCTCAACTTGTGGGTTTTGAATCTAGTCAGTCTTCCAAGCTGGGGAATCGAAGCTCAAGCTCTTCTCATCCTGTCCGTAATGCCTCATTCCCCAGTTAACTTCATATCTTGTTTGGCGCTCATAGAGTATGAGTGAGGTGGTTGTAGCTCCAGAGCTTCTCCAGTTTAGGAAAGTTTTTCTCCGTAGGTGAGTCTAATTTCTATCCTTTAGCTTATTTTTATCACTTTCTCTCCTACCCAGTCTCGCTCTTAGCTGTTTTTTCCTGCTATTTGTTAACCAGGTTTTCTGTCTGACTTGACTTTCTCTCCTTTCCTATACACTTTTCATTTAAAAAAAAAAAAAAAAAGTTTCCTTTCTCTCCACCTTTTGTTACGGAGTCCGATCTTAAATCTGACAAACCTTCAAGTTTCAAAAAAATGCACTTCCCGTGGGCACAAAATTCCATTGTCTGATGCCCACAGTGAGTGCGTTTACTGTCGAGGCCCCTCACACTGGTTCTAAGAGCTGAGACATTGAAGCAAATAGTGGTCAGTCTCCATCTCTGACTGCTTCCCTGACAGGCTTGGCCTCAACTGCATTGGTGCCTAATGTGTCTCAGAACCAGAACCTCAATGTCGACTCCAAAGTTTTTTGGAGCCTTTGCTTCCCCTCTGAGCCTCAGCTTTTGATACCTCTGCTCGGACTCCCCCTTTGGAGCGGTGGGCTCTGGGTGCATGGGGGATGACAGTTTCCATTGGCTTCAGCTCCAGAGGGATGACCCTCTGGTACTCCAGAGCTCCTCAGCACCACATCCCACCTCCATGGATTTGGTGTTTGAGGGTAAAACTGTAAATCCACCAGCACTCCTCTTGTTTTATCCAGTTGCCAGTGCACTAACTGGGGAAGAATTTTAAATTCAAGAACTATAGTTACTAAAATGTAGTAGAGAGACTTCGCGCACAGAAGAGTTTTACTTGAACATTATTACTGAAGCTGTGTAATGGTGCAGCTGCAACTTTGAGATGCATCAAATTGTACAGATTTTAGCTATTCTAAATTTCGAGTCCCTTCTGAGATAATTTACTAAAGTTCACAGAACTAGTACATGGTTATTTAAGGCCTTTTTGCTCTCATGTATGTTGCAAAGAGTACTTTATGATCTACTTTGCATGAAATCTTAGTTCTCAAATAGTATGATGCTGTTAAAGCTTCGAAGTTGAGCATTGATCCTGCCTTAATTTGCTTTCTGCAGTCAGTTGGAGAAAGTTGATTCGTTTACACGTAGTACTGTAGGCTCAAAGGAGAGCTATAATCTGTGATACCAGTAAACTGGTATACTTTATACAGTGTCAAACGAGATTTTTTTTTTGTATAGGGAAGACCGGTTGCAAACTCTGGAATTGCTGAACATAGAGCAATTAAGAAAGGGTGTGAAAATGCCCTGGAAAAACAGTAAGATTTGTCATTTTAAAAGTTTTTTATGGATCAAAATTCAGATTTTAGAGGCATGAATTAGTATGGCAGATGTGATTAAATGCTTTTAAACCCCCAGGTTTAAATGAATTAATTAATCTGGCTTGTTTTTTTTAACAGTGGAGCCCCTTCAGTATTACAAAGATAATTTGATTAGAGTTGTATTTATATAAGAAAGTTTTAGTTGCTTTATGATTTTTGTCTGAAGTTTTTACTTTTAAGAAAGTGCTTAAACTGTACTTTTAATAAAGTGAAATAAAAACTTTGGTTTCTTAACTTTTTTATTGTTTGGTTAGTTTTATGGCACTACACTTTTGCTCTGGAAAAAAGTGCTGCAGTACCAAAGCTCATGAGGCTTCCAGGTAGATTACTTAGTGTGGGCACTTTCCTAGTTACTGTTCTTGTGAAGTGAATTCTTGCGGTATAAGCTTCATCCATGCTTCCAAGATATTGGAATACATCATGAGCTTCCATGGTCAGAGTGCTACATTTGGTGTCTTGTCAGTTAGGAGTGGCATTGTGTAGGTTGGCTGCAGTACTGGATTATTCCTTTGAAGTTGTTGCACATGTTATAAGGTTCTGTGGTGTTTGGTATTGCCGCACTTCTAATGTTCTGCTGGTAGTGCTCAACACTAAAAAGGATCAAATCATCTTCATTACATAAGGCATTTAGTTCAAGGTGATTATTGATGTGTGAATTTATCAAAAACGAGAAAAGGAAGGCATCTAGAACAGTCCTGAAGGGCTGTAGTAGCAGTAAGGGAACTCTGAAGGTAGACTTTCATGCTTTTGTTGGAGATAGAGAACAAATTAAATGAGCTTTTTAAAAGCCAAATTTTATTTATTTATTGACATTTGTTTACCAGGAAAGACCACTGGGCCAGTGACCAATTTTCAGTGGAGGCCCAGGGAGAAAAGCTCCATACAATCACAAATTTTTACATAACATCAGCTTAACTTTGAAAGTCAAGAAAGTTTTTACACAATACAAATTGAAGTAGTAAATTTAAGGGAGCTCCTGTAAAATACAAGTTAAATGCCTTTGTGAGGCCATGATTAGTATGCTGCTTGTTCTTCATACATGCTTCTAAAAGTACAATTGGTTAAGTGGGTAATTACGCTGAAGCCTACTCTGAGTTGTGTTAATTACAACACAGGTTTTTATTAGTGGCCTGTTTAGTGAGTTAATAGCTTACTTTGTGAACGACTTAAGCGGCATGACAAAATGGGCTTCTACTTGGAATTAGTCAATTCTACTTGAGCCAGTTTTTTTGCAGTTGAAGGGTCACCCTTGCCTCAAAATAGTCTTAACCTGGTACTTATCTGGCATCATTCTAGCACATGCCTTGTATAAAAGTGGCATTATCCCAGTTCATCTTCAGTTTACACATACTTGGAAAAGTTGTTTGCATGTTCAGACAATGAAATGTGTTCCAAATCTCTTAAAAACTGTCCCCCTCTAGTTGCAAAATGAGACAGTCACCCTGCTACATTCTTGGAAGTCAAAGCAAAACTCTACCCACATTACAACCACCTAAAATTTAAGTCCACTCACCATTACTTTTCTATACTTGCTCTGAAATTACAGGACTATATTCTGGCCTGCATCACACTAATTCTTCTTACCCTGCATTCCGGTCAAAGCTAAAATTCCACTGCCATTCACTAAACATCAGCGCCATCCAGTCACATTAACTGATCTCTTTCCCATCATTCCATTTCTAGTGTTACCATTCTGTCATTCCCCATGTAACCTAGTGCCTCTTACCTCTCACTGTTTTCATCTAGTTACTTGTGAAACCTCTAGCTTACTCCCCTAGAATTCACATAGAACTTTAAGTAATGCATTGTCTTACACTTTAAAATTATTTTTTTATGTTATGATGTGCAAAGTTATGACTGCGGTGGTGGTGCTGCTGTAGCATTGTCGCCTCACAGTAAGACGTCCTGTTCGATTCTCAGCTAGAGCATCTTCTGTGTGGAGACTTGCGGGAATGGGCGTCCCTTCATTGAAGGTTGTGCGTCAAGGCCGGCAACTCTGCACGTAAAACTCTACTGCCAATCATTAGCGGACTGGAGTTCCGCTGTGGCGACCCCTAACTGGGAAAAGTCGAAAGATACAACATGTGCAATGTTATATTCTAGTAGGTCTAAATGAGAACTTCTGATGTGTACTGGAGTATGTTCTATTTACATATGTTATGTCTTATTGATGACTCATGTTTTGTATTTCTGTGTACTTGTGCTATTTTGCATATTACCCCTTCACCCCCCAGCTCAGACTGAAACTGACCATTTAAGTGTTGTACCCCAGTTAAATGCTAAGTAAAAGTTAGAAAAATGAGTGGTTTGCAGTGTTATCAGTATTGAAGTTTACCAAAACCAGTAAAATAACCCAGCTTTATGGTATAGAGGGATAAAGCCCTGACTAGCCCATGTAAACTGGATTTGCTTAGCAGTTCCAGGGGCTGGAAGAGCCCAGAGATCAGTGATGGGAGTAAGCTACCTGCACTGGCCTTGCTTATACTGTGGGGAGGGATGACTGCTTTGGTCTGTGCTTTTTGTCTCCAGTCAAATTAAGTCATCCTAATCATTGGGAACTGGGGTTGTATTCATACCTCTCAGCTGTACATATTTTTCACAGAATATCCAGATTTTTGCCTCATTCTTGGTCAGTTCCTCATAAATGATTTCTGGCAAATCACTGAAGATTGAAGTTATTAAATAAATAATGAAAGCCATTTGAGTTTCAGACTTCATATCCTTCAGAAAATACATAATACAAAATCTGTTACTCTGTCAACTTTCTAAGTTTTATAAGAGCAGTGTTTAAAACGTGTCCCTGTTTTGGGGCCTTTGTCTCCCCATTATTTTTTACTTGGTTCAGATTTCTTGCTTTGAGAGGTATGGTTGTATTCCTTGCCAAGTATGTGTAGTGGCAGTTATTGTATGATTGAATACAGAAGTGTGCATGTCCTTGGTTGGGGCTACCATAGCAAGAAGGTGCTAAGCAGGTGTACTTGCAGATCATGGGATTGGAAGTAGCCACATTTCATGGTACCCAGATTGTCTTCTCATTGAAAGGTTCTTGCCTCAGCACATTGAGTGCTATGAGGAATGAACGGGCGATTGGAGGAACAGGGCTTGTGGTGTGGTGGGTGGTATCACTTGTGAGAAGAAAACGGTGAAACATAAAGCTTGCATACAAATATTTTCGGCATGGGCAATAACTCCCTTCTAGCTTGCAAATGCACCAAGGCAGTTATTCTCATACGTGCCCAGGTTGTTAAAAATATTTAAACTAGTGCTTCCTTTAATCCAATTTGGTAGTCTATTCATGCATTGGCTACTCTGAGAACCAATTGGTACACCTCATTCTTATATAATCTTCTACGTATTCCCAGAGATAGTTGTCTCTGAATGCCTTGTATACTTGAGTAAGGTAGTCTCTCAAATGGCTGCATGAGATGCTGTAAAAGTTCAGATATTTTTCTCTTTCATAATTTAAATTGTCATATCCATTGATGCCCTTAGTGTATTTCCACTAAACTTTCAATTTTACTCGTGCTTGTTTTCCTCAGGATTCGGTATTATTCCATACTCCAGTTTGAGTTCTAGTGTAACTATAATTTCATAATTTCTGATTTCCTAGACTTTGTAAGTCTTTTTATACAACCAGCAGTGCTATAATTATCATTAACCAATTGGTTGATATGATTAGAAAACCTCAAAGCTGGATCTAGCCTTATACACAGGTCCTTAAATGAACCTACAGTTTGAATCGCTGTGTGCTGTATTAAATATTGAACCTCTCAATCTGTCTCCCAAATGTCATATGCTAAGTTTTTGATGCATTTATCAGCATATTTTTTGTGCCGAAGTAGTCAGTTTAGTTTTTTTTTCTTGAGCCTGTCTCACACTGCTAAATTTGTTTGAAAACTGAATTAAGCTGGACAAAGTTATAGTTCAACCTCTCTTGCATTTCTTATTTTTTTGTCACCTTGTCGTGTTCTAGCAGTGTATCCTCCTGACATGTGCCTAGATCCTGATATTATTTTTTTGTCACCTTGTCGTGTTCTAGCAGTGTATCCTCCTGACGTGCTTAGATCCTGATATTAAAAAACTGTGCAAACTGTTTCAAAACTTGCCACTTTCCTTCTACATTTTCCACTGAGCTCATCGGTCAATTTTGCATAGTGACTGCTTTGATTCCATATAGTCTTTTGATTTCTTGTATTTTGTATTACTTTGTCTCCTATTTTATATACTGTGAATTTTCTTTACAGTTTTACTTGTATTCTGCTTTCACTTTCATGTTAAGACTTGTAAGAAGACCACAGCTGTCTCGTGAGTCGCACAGAATCTCCCCCTCCCCCTGTTGCTGTTGCGTTCTTAAATACAACTTTCTAGTTGCCTGCCCCTTATGTTAATTTGACCACATATCTTCTTCCCTGTCCCCTTTCATTGGCTGTTGTAAGCACAAAATTATCATTTTGTGAAAACACCCCCCCTTCAGCTGTTTAAATTTATTGGCCATCGCACTGTATTCCACAGAGCCAGAAAACAGAAGTGCCCACCCCCTTTGTCTTTTAAAATTTAGTGGAGTTCCACTTAGCTGAAACTTTACCCCCTTTTTCATATCTAACTGCTTAGTGCACACTGCAGTGTTTAACCCATTTTTTTATCTTACCTTTAAACTTCTATTGCAAGACCACCAGTTATTATTGAAGACCCCACGTTCTGCCTCTCAGTAGTCCTCTTGGGTTTAGTGCTTCGGTTTTCTCCTGGTGAGAGAAGGAGTACAGGGACATTATTTCCTGGAGACTGCTGATCATTAGAAAGCCTAATAACTGCTTCATAGGTGACCACTTGGAATTTGTGCTTATATTCTGCTCCTGGTGATAGAAGGAACAGTGTATTGATTCCTGACTGTTTCTATTTGGACAGTGAGTGTCTGTGCTTAATGGTCCTGATTGGTCTAGTTGCTATTAAAGACATCTACCAGGAAAAGGCTGCAGCTTGCCTACAGACCCTTGTGGCTTGCTTCTTATCTTAGATTGGTGCTCATGTTTTGCTTCTGGTGAGAGAAGAAGCAATGGAGCCTTGTATCCCAACAGTGTAAAGCTGTGGCGAGACCAGCAATAATAGTAGCCAAGCAGTAGCCATTCATGTGATTCCCCTTTTTTTCTCATTCTTGACGAGCTAACTTTGTTTTCAATAAAGTAGTGCTTGATTTGTTTCTAACTTGAATATCTGCCTAAATACAACAACCTTAATTTTTTTTTAAATTTACAAGGTCTGTGTATTAGTTTCCCCTGAAGTGTTTGGCTGTGCCCTGTACAGACTGACACCTTAAGTGACGTTTTCCCTGTAAACAGATGACTGACATTTTTCCAATGCCTAGTTGCACACAGGACAACTATTTTGCAGTGATGAACTGTCCCCCAGAGTTACAAAACTAATACTACCGGCACTGTTTTATATTCACTCCAGCTATCTAATCTATAAAAAAGGGTCTTTTATCATGGATATGAACTTTCCCACGGTCTCCATTACCAACTTGGTGAATATGGACATCCTGAGGCAATGTAGAAATTGCCTCATGTTTACCGACAACCAGTTCATTCTCAAACTGATATGGTATGTGAGAGCTGCATTAATGTCGCTGGAAACAAAGCTCTTACATACTCCTGATGTCAATAAGGTTGTCAGTAGCATACACGCTGCACCCCATCAATCACATGTAGTTCAAAGCTGGCACATAGACCCACGTTTGCTGAGGCACTTAAATGTAACCCTACTAAACCATAAAGACCCCATAGATGAGGTACACATAACAAATACCCTCAGCAGCCCCAAATGCACTCTCAAAACAACACCCACATCAACACACACAGCCACATCTCATGAAGCCTGTACCTCTAAGCCCATAAGGCAAGCCACCACACAATCTAACATTCTGGTAATTGGTGACTCCATTGTGGGACACACTGATGTCCCTCTCACCAGGTTGAGGAGAAAGTTGTGGTCAGTTGCTTATCAGAGGCTAGGATCTGCCAGATTTTTTCCACGGCGCCATGTATGGTTCCTGGTGCCCTGACAGTTTTGAGTCTGCTCGTGGCTCCTACTCCGGAGGGGGGTATGACCCCGGTTCCGAGATTCTTGGTTCCAGTCTCCCATCCCTCTTTGGGCAGGCCTGCCTTCCGGATTATAGATAGAGCCCTGGTCTCTGCAGGCTCACAGGTGGCACCATCCCTGTCTGACTGTATCACATCTATGTATCCTCTGGCTCGCAGCTGTCAGTCTGCTACACTGGGACTGCAGGCACAAAAGCAGCAAGACATCTTATTGGAGGGTCCCCCTCTCTTTGGAGTACTCCTCGGATCTTCCCTCTGAGGAGCCACCCCATAAGAGAACATCCAAGAGGAAACACCTGGATTCTCCAGAAGAATGTCACTAAGGATACAGATTTCAGTGAAGGGGAAGGGTCCCCTTGGTCAACCCCTGAAGATGTCTCCTTTGGAGGCATCTTAGAAATTTTAAAATGGAAGGGTGATTGGAAATCCTGTAACCCATCCTCCAAGGAATCTGCTTTTTGCAGGCTTTTTGTGCATGCCCTTCTACTTCTTGGGTGACCCCACTTGCTGATGAACTGGTAAAACACATTGTGTAGCGTGTGTGGAAGGCCCCTGATACTATAGAGACAATTCCCTGGAGACTGGGCAAAATTATTTCCATCCCGAGGATCAGCCCCACCAGTCAAAAGGTCTAGCAGTAGATGCCATGGTGGTGGCGGCTGCCACAAAGAAGGAGCTCACCGAGGAGAGTCCAACTATCCATCCTCCCATCTGAGAGTCCAGGATGATGGACAGATTTGGTAAGCGTGTCGTTGCTTCATCGACCTTCGCCATACAGTTCTTGAATTTTTTTGGCACATTTTACATGACTCCAGGGGGATCTGATAAATGAGCTTTCAGAAACCTTAGCAGGAGCAGTGTCTGACTAGGTCCGTGACAAGGTTGCCTCTCAGCTTGCCACCCTAGAGTCCATCTCCAACTTGTCTGTGCGGTTTATTGCACATACCTCCGAAGGGATTTCCAGAGCAGTGGGTACAAGCGTTGCCATTAGGCATCACACCAGGATGTGCTTGTTTGACTTTGCGGACCCCTTCAAGGCTTCCTTTATCAATGCTCCAGTTGATGCTTTAGTGCTATTTAGCTCAAAAGTCAGACGCACATTAGTCAGGTGTGAGGATGAAGGAAAGACCCTTTCTGCTGTGGGCATGTGTTTTTCTACTCTTCAACGACCTTACTCCAGGAATCGGAAGTGGAAAGATGTGGTTCAGAAAGTCCCAAGGGCCGTTATGGACACACATGGCGAGTATTCCTCCTGGGGCAGAAGGGGGAACTCTTCTGGAAGACACCCCTCCCGTGGCAGAGGGGCCCTGTGGAACCAGGGTTCCAGGGATTCTTTCTCTGAACAACCCTACCAGTGCTCCTGAGCAGCAGCCTGATTGTGTAGCTCTGGAAGCAGTCAGAATATTTTTTTCTGCACCATGCAGCCCTGGCACACAGGGTGTAGACAGCAAGTACCAGAGGTTACCATATCCCCTTTAATCTTTGCCCCAGACAACAGATTAATTTGATGTTCCACACAGTCAGAGGTATATAGCAGCACTCGAAGTTCAAATGCTGCTTCAAAAGAGAATCATCCAAACAGTCCCACCAGATCAAATAGGATCCAGATTTTACTCAATTTTTAGTGCCAAAAGACAGGGGACTGGAGGCCAATCTTGTATCTGTGTGCTGAACAAGTTTGTTCAAACAAAATTCCAGATGGTCACGGTTCAGTCTATCCTCCTGTTTTTGGGGAAAGTCGATTGGAAGTACTCCATAGATCTTTAGGATGCGTATTACCACATAAAAATGGACAAACACTCCAGAAGATACCTCCACCTCCGGTTAGGAGCCAGTCATTACCAGTTAAGAGCAACTACCCTTTGGTCTCACCACAGCCCCCAGGGTGTTAACCAAATGCATGGCAGTGGTAGCAGCTCACTTAAGGCTACAGGGATTCTGGGTGTTTCAATATTTAGATGACTGGCTCCTCACTGCCCCCACCAGACATTTACTACTTTCTGCCTTGGACTCCATTCTAGGGCTTGCAGAGTTCTTGGACATCTCGCTTGACAAGGAAAAGTCAAAGCTATCCCCCACACAGGACACACAATTCATCGGAGCAAGACTAAACACAAGATCCTGCATGGCTACTCTTCCTTTTCACAGACTGGAGAAGTTGTGGTTACCGCTAAAAATGATGCACTCTGAAGACAAAGATCCAGTCTGCCAGGTCTTACAGCTCCTTGGATCCATGGCAGCGGCAATCACCTTTGTTCCTCTGGTGAAATACCATATGAGGGGTTACTTCAGGTGCTTTTGGCGTCACAGTGGTTTAACTTATCCAATGTCTCAACCAATCCGAATAACCAACTGGTGCAAGCAGGACTTTTATTGCTGGATGAAGCCAGAAGGCAAATTTTGGAGCTGCATCTTTTCCCCCTCTCAGCTCAAGGCCATAATGACCACTGACTCCACCCTGATGGGGTGGGCATTTTCAGGGAAAGACTGCCCAAGGCACTTGGTCCCCTACAGAGGCCAGTTTGCATATCAACATTCTAGAACTGAGGGCAATGCTGTTAACGCATTCCAATCTGCTCTCCCTTCAGGGATAATTGCTATTCAATCAGACAACATGTCAGTAGTCTGGTACACCAACAAACGGGGGAACCAGGTCCTACTCCCTTTGTCGGGAAGCCCTAAGAGTTTGGCAATGGGCATTTGCCTCTAAACACTTTCTGATAGCAATGCACATTCCGGAGAACTCTGTGATTGCAGACAAACTGAGCAGATGAATTCTCCTGCCTCAGTGGTGTCTCAATCCCAATGTTGCGGTGAAGAGTTTTCATCGATGGTGTTAGCCTTGCTGTGATTTGTTTGTTTCTCCCACAAACCACAAATGCAGCAGCTACTTTGCCCTGGTTCCCCCTCAGTCCCCGAGAGATGCTCTTCTCCACGATTGGCCCCCAGGACTTCGTTATGGATTTCCACCAGTCCCTCTAATACCCCAATTTCTGAAGAAAGACCAATGGTTAAGAAACAAAGTGATTCTCATTGCACCTTATTGGCCCCATCAAGTCTGGTTTCCCTTCCTCTGGCCTCACTTAATTTACAGTCTGTGGATTCTGGACCCAACCCCAGACCAGTTGTCTCATGCACAGGGCCTGGTACATCCCAGACTACAACATCTCAAGCGGACAGCTTGGTTTCTCCACTTCCAATAATTGCCAGGTGAAATAACTTATCTTCCCCAGTACAAAAGATACTTCTGGCTTTGCATAAACCACCCACCGGAAAACTTTATCTTAGCAAATGGAAGAGATTTGCATATTGGTCTGATGAAAAGGGTATTGATCCCTTTTCAGCTTTAATTGACAGCCTTGGAATATTTATCCACCTTATTCCAGTTCGGAGTCTCTACTTCTATTAGAGTTCATTTAGCTGCCATTTCAAATTTCCATAATAGTTTCCATGACCTTTCTCCGAGATCCCACTCTCTCTGCAAAACCTTTCTGAAGGACACTTTACATTTGAAACAGCCTTTCAGATAGCCCATTGCACCTTTGAGTTTAATGTTGGTGTTGCAAAGTTTGGTCCATCAGCCTTTCAGGCCAGCAGCCACTTGTGATATCAAATTCTTATCTTGGAAAACTCTGTTCCTGATGTTCATCGTGCATACAGCTGCAGTCATAACAGATGGGTTTTCCTGCCGTCAGGCGGGTCCTCTGTTGGCTGAATTCCAAAGTCTAGGTCCGGCGTCGGATGTCGTCGCTTCTTCCCTGACGTCAGTGCGACAGGGGTATAAAAGAACCAGCCGACGCCATTTTCTTCAGTCTTTCTTGCCGCGCGGTGCCCGAAGCAGAAGCAGTTCGCAAGTGCCGGTCGGCCAGCTCCTGAGATTACGAATATTTTTCAACCGAAGACTTCTTGAAAGCTAAGTACCCCGTTGGGGAAACTTTTCTTGCCTCAGACCGATGTCAGACAAAGTTAATAATTGCATTTCATGTGGGAAGCAAATACCGCATAAGGATTTCCATTCCCTCTGCATTCCTTGCTTAGGCCCAGACCACGACGTCTCGGCCTGTCGTTGTTGTGCTACATTCAACAAACACACTATTAAGCGTCGGGCGGAGTTCGCCCAACACTATTTTGGCAAAAAGTTTAATTACATTATGTCGTCGGATACTCCGACTCCAGTTTTGAGTAAAAGACGCAAAGATAAGGACCGACATACGAGGTCCGCGGCTTCTACCGACACCACGCTAAAGCTGACTACAGGTGCTCCGGTTCTCAGCGAGGCGTCTACGCAGCCTCTGACTACCGATGACACTTCATTAGCGGTGTCTTCTGTGCCCAAGGTCGCAGGCTCTTCGGCCCACACCCCGACTACAGATACCAAAGCCACTTTTGGCGGGGAAACTCAGAGTTTAGACAGGCCTGCCACCTCTCAAGGTGTCTTCAGGCCGCCTTCTTTTTCCATTAAGGCTTTCACTAAATCTAAAGCAGCCATGCATACTAAAAGACAAGCTCCACAGGGCCCCTCTCAAGGCCCCATGCCTAAAAAGCAGATGCTCAAAATGGCTGAGGATTTGATTACTCTTATCAGGGGTTCTCAACCCCCCTCGGACAAAAGGCCCAGAGTGGAGGAAGAATACCCTTCCTCGGACCAGGCCTCCATTACTTCAGAACATCCTGAGGACCAGGAACATTCATACTCCCCTTTTGAAGATTCTGATGCAGAGAGGAGTCCATTCCCTCTGTCTCCCCCACTGAGGATTACTCCTTTGGGGAAGCCTTGCATACCTTGAGGGAACACTTCCACTGGGAAGGCCAAGAGTACTCAGACTCCAAGAAAAGGCTCAGGGATTTCCTCTTGCTCCCTCAGCACAGGCCTCTGGCTATACCTCCTGTCTTAGACATTCTAGATGATGTGTATTCAGAGGCCAGCCTTAACCCAGATTCTTTACCTCCAGCTCCAGTCAAGCCTGACGGGTATTACCAGGTTCCTGATTCACACCAATTCCTATACAAAAGCCATGCGGCTGACCCAGAAACTATTTCACAGGGTCCCAAGGGAATTAAGGCCTCCACTGCCAAAAATCCTTTACCTTCAGAGAGAGATTCCAGGGCTTTAGAAAGGTGGGGCAAAAAGGTATACACCTCGGCCACCTTAACCATGAGGGCATTAAACTGTCAGTTCCATATGTTAAAGTATCAACAGTTTTTGTTATCTTAGTTGAAAAGCAAAATGTCACAACCTGAACAACCAGACTTGAAGGAGTTGCAGGATTTGTTGCATAGTGCAGAGCAAGTGGGTAAACATACCTTGCAATGTGGTTTTGATGCTTTAGAGGCCTCATGTAGGCTGCTGTTACAGGATCAGTCATACGTAGACATGCTTGGCTCAAAGAGCAAACTTTACCAGATCATATCAAAGCTAAATTACTAGATGCACCTCTTCAAAAATATGTATTGTTTGGTGTTAAAGCTGAGGAGGTATTAAAGAAAATGGAGGAAAAGGCAAAATCAATGCAAACAGTGAAAGATTTCCTACAGGTACAGCCTCCACGTTTCAGTAGAAATTGGCCTTCAAAAAATTGGTCCTTTCCAGCCACGGACAGACCTCAAATAGGTAGATACAGGCACCTGAGGGGTAGAGGGCAATCTCAAGGATCATTTGCAAGACTCAAATGGCAGCACCTTTAGGCGGAAAACTGGCATTATTTTCAAAAAATTGGCATATTGTCACAAAAGACAAATGGATCCTGGATGTTATAGACAGAGGCTACAGATTCCACTTTCACACCCTTCCAAAAATGAGAGGCATGCCAAGCCTGCCACACAATCAAAGGGGCAGAGGCACAAAAACAAATTTCAGATCTCATGGACATGAAAGCTATTCAAGAGGTACCTGCACAAGAACAGGGTCAAGGTTTTTATTCCAGACTATTCCTGGTACCAAGGAAGGGCAAAGATTGGAGACCTATTTTGGACCTATCCATCCTAAATACATATTTACTCGTACCAAAATTCAAGATGCTCACATTACAGCAGCTTCTTCCCATGCTGGGCAAGGAGTCTTGGCTGGTAACATTGGACCTCAAGGAGGCATACCTGCATGTCCCAATCAGACAAGATTGCAGAAGATACCTTAGATTTCTTGCAGGTTCAACCCACTATCAATTCTCTGCATTGCCCTTTGGCTTATCTACTGCGCCCAGAGTGTTCACGAAATGCCTGGCATCAGTGATTGCCTTCTGCAGACTTCAAGGGATACAAATATACCCATATTTGGACGACTGCCTGATCCAAGCGGACAGCAAACACATTCTTCTGAAACACCTGGCGTTTGTAATAATGTTGTTGAATTCTCTGGGATACACAGTCAACAAAAAGAAATCAAGACTAATACCCTCTCAAACAATAATTTTCCTGGGTGCCAGCTTGGATACGAACACCCAGATTGCCTACCTCACGCCAGAGAAACAAGGGCAAGTAACTCAATACTTCAGAAAACTGGCAACCTTCACCAGGCTGACTGCAAGGAAAATCCTGCAGGCTCTGGGATTCATGGCATCTTGCATCCTGCTAATCCCATGTGCAAAGCTGCATATGAGGAAACTTCAATGGTACCTAAAAAACTTATGGTCTCAACACAGCCACAGTTTGGAAACAATTATACCACTGATTCCATGTCTTCAAAAGGAATTTCTGTGGTGGGCTCAAGCATGCCAAAGAAATGTAGGTCTCCCATTCTGCAAGCCTCAAGCAAATCAACTCATCACAACAGACGCCTCGGACTACGCCTGGGGGGCGCACATGACAGATCGGTGCATTCAGGGCAAATGGTCACAAAAAGAAAAGCACCTACACATCAATCAAAAGGAAATGCTAGCAATAATAAATGCTATTATGGCTTTCAAAGACCTCCTGCATCCAGGCCAGCTATTGATAAGGACAGACAACACCACAGTGATGTTGTACATAAACAAACGGAGGAACCCATTCATATCCCCTATGCAGGCTAGCCATGTCTCTCTGGAACATGGCTCTAGAATTACAAATCCAACTTCAAGCACAGTTCCTGCCAGGCAAGGAAAACACACTGGCAAACAACCTGAGCAGAAATATGACAGATCCACACGAATGGAAGTTGCATCCTCAAGTTTTTACAAAGATAATTCAAGCATGGGGAAGGCCAGACATAGATCTCTTTGCCACCCACAGAAATTGCCAATTGACAAAATTCTGCTCAAGGACCTTTTATCCACAGGCCTGGAAAGTGGGCGCACTCTCTTTCAGTTGGACAACAATGACAGTTTATGCCTTTCCACCTCTTCCTCTGCTGCCCAAAGTTCTATTAAAAGCCAGAGCGGACAGACCAAAGATGATTCTCATTGCTCCAGACTGGCCAAGACAACACTGGTACCCTCTCCTGAGGAGCCTGACGCATTCCCCACCATGGATCTTGCCTCTAATGCCTCTCCTGACTCAGCACAACTTGAAAACTCTTCACAGTCAGCTGAAAACACTCAATCTAGCCGCATGGAGGATTCCTTAAATTCACAACAGACCCTACTCTCCAAGGAGGTGCAGGATGTCATTTTGGAGGCCAGAAGGCCTTCTACTAGAAAAGCCTACTCTGCAAAATGGAAACTGTTTTGTGCCTGGAATCAGAAAAAGGGTCAGAATCCTGGAATACTGAATTTACCTCAAATATTACAGTACCTAGCTGAGATGCTAAGCAGTGGACTTTCATTCTCCTCCATCAAAATCCATGCCTCAGCCATTTCTGCAGAGTACAACACTGATCCTTCTTTATTCTCTCACCCTCTCAAGACAGTTCCTCAGAGGGGCTAAGAATATAAAACCCCCAAGGAAGCAGCCAGTACCTGCTTGGGACCTCAATTTCATTCTAGAAAAACTGACCCTGCCTCCTTTTGAGCCGGCTGCTTCAACAGAACTGCAGTATTTGTCATGGAAAACGGCCTTCCTTCTGGCTATCACCTCAGCACGCAGGGTTTCGGAACTACAAGCCCTCATGGCTGTGCAGCCTTTCATCATTTTCCATCAGGACAGAGTTTCCTTACGAACCAATCCTTCCTTTATGCCAAAGGTAGTATCCAGGGTAGCCTTGAAATCAGGCTATCCACTTACCTACCTTTTACCCTAATCCACAAAACAAAGGGGAGAGGCTACTACATTCCTTGGACATTCACAGACAGCTCCGTTATTTGGACAGAACAAAGCCTTTCAGAAAATCAGAGCAACTCTTTGTATCCTATGCTACAGGTGCTCAAGGGAAGCCTATTTCCAAACAGACAATCTCAAAATGGATAGCCCACTGCATATGCTTTTATTACTCTTTTCATGGTAAAACTGTACCTACAGGCATCAGATCTTACTCCACAAGGGCCACAGCTACCTCTGCAGCTTTCCTCAGGGGGGTTCCTACCAAAGATATTTTGGAGGCAGCCACTTGGAGTTCTGTACATACTTTCTCCAAGCACTATCACCTACCATTATACTCCAAATCTAGAGCGGGCTTTGCCACTGCATTCTTGCAGGGCATCCTGGCTCCTCCTAGTTCCACTTGGTGCCTACCACCCTTTATTAGCTTTGGGATTCTACCCATCTGTTATGACTGCAGCTGTATGCACGATGAACATAGTACAGTTTTGTACCTACCATAAATGTAGATGTTCGAGTGCTAATACAGCTGCAGTCCAGGTTTCCCTCCCTTCTTCACCTCTTGGGACAGGCCTAATGGCTAACACCCCCACATACAACCTCATGGGGGTATTCTTTTATGGTGTATTTGCTTGCAACTACTGTTTTTTGATTATATTGCATTGCATTATTACATAAATTTATGTTTTGCCTTCCTTCTGGGGGCACCTGACATCTGGGGCAAGAAAAACTGAAGAAAATGGCGTTGGCTGGTTCTTTTATACCCCTGTCACACTGACGTCAGGGAAGAAGCAACGACATCCGATGCCGGACCTAGACTTTGGAATTCGGCCGACCGAGGACCCACCTGACGGCAGGAAAACCCATCTGTTATGACTGCAGCTGTATTAGCACTCGAATATCTACATTTATGGTAGGTACAAAACTGTACTGTAGCTATCATGTCAGGCAGGAGAATCTTTGAATTGCAGCTTCTGAGGGTCAGAACAGAGACCCAGCAGTCAAGAATGAATGAAGATCGACAACACAGATGGAACATTATGGTAAGAACTTAACTTCTTTTTCAGTAACCAAAGGGACTACCTTTTACACACAGATCTACCAGAGCAGTAGTAACCACAGACATCTCCCTTTTGGGGGGGGGGGGGTCAAAGGGATGATGATCCAAGGTGGTCAGCCTTAGAGGACAAACTTCATATCAGTGTCTTGGAGATGAGAGCAGTCCTAGGTTTGCAGGCATTCCAGGATGTTTTCCCTAAGGGTGTGATTCCATACAGACAACATGGCAGTTGTATGGTGCATCAGCAAACAGAGGAGCCCATTCTTACCCCCTGTGATGAACACATGAGAGTTTTAGTGGGCAAGATCTTCACACCTTTTTTTCTGATGGCAGCACACATCCTGGGGTCTTCTAATGTTTTGGCAAACAAATTGAGCAGGGCCATCCCAGTGCCTCATGACTGGTCCCTCAATCCAACAAAGGCAACTTTAATTTATCATTGCTGGGGACACCTTTGCTGTGACCTATTTGCCTCTTACTAAGTACAGCAGTTATTTTGCCGTGATTCCTCTACAGGATCAGTCATCGAGGGATGCTCTGGTCCACAACTGGCCCCCGGGCCTCATGCATTTTCTCCATTACCACTCGCGAACAAATTAATTTGAAAGCTAGACCAAAAGTAGTCCTCATTGCCCCCTTCTGGCCCCTAAAAACATGGTTCCCTTTCCTGTGGGCTCTACTGATGCAGCCTCCTTGGATGCTGGATCAGCGTTCATATCTTCTATTTGAAAGGGAGTTTTGGTTTTTATTCTCTGATTTTTCTGGTCCCCAGAAAAGAGGGGTCTTGAAGACCTGTTCTGGGTCTTTCTGAACACCTTTCTCATAGTACCTACTTCCGAATGCTTTCTCTTCGGACTCTATTTTCTCTGTTGCTTCCTCAGCCCTTTCTGGTTTCCTTGGATCTGAAGGATGCTTATCTTCACAATCCTGTCTACCCTTTATTCAGGAAATATTTGCATTTCTCTGTTTCTTCCAATCATTTTCAGCTCTCTGCTTTGCCCTTTGGGGTTTCAACAGCCCCAAGGGTGTTCACCAAATGTCTAGCCTCTGTAGTTACCTTTTGCAGGCACAGGGCATTCAAATATTTCCTTGTCTGAGCAACCTCTTGCTTTCGGGCTCCATCCCATTTCAAGCTAGTGCAAGGTCCTCATTTTATCCAGCTTCTGTTGCACAGCCTGGGGTTTGCTGTCAACCTTTGAAAGTCAATGTTGACTCCATCTCAGTCTCATGTTTTCCTAGGCTTCAGGTTCCAGATTGTTCAAATGTTCCTGCCTCCAAAGTTTTATCAGTCACAAACTGTCCCTGCTTCCCTTGTCCTGTGTTCCAG
Organism: Protopterus annectens; assembly: GCF_019279795.1. Taxonomy (NCBI): domain Eukaryota; kingdom Metazoa; phylum Chordata; order Ceratodontiformes; family Protopteridae; genus Protopterus; species Protopterus annectens. The sequence continues at coordinate 825,393,475 of NC_056733.1, forward strand.
ACAGGGAGTTTCTTAGGGCTCTGGGGTACATGGCCTCCACCATCCCAATGATCCCCTGGGCCAGACTTCATATGAGGAAGTTTGCAGTACCTAAAATCAGTGTGCCTTCAGCACCTCCACCCACTAGACCATTTAGTTTCTGTGCTCCCTTGTCTCAAATTGGAATTTTACTGGTGGATTTGGCAGCTGTCTCTCAATCCACGTGTTTCTTTCTGTCCTCAGTCATCCCAGGAACTCTTCACAGAGCTGGGGTGGTGAACTGCTTTAGGCACTGTGAAGGGGCAAAGGTATTTGATCACCTCAGCAGAAGATGGATCACATAAACATCAAACAAGTGTGGGCTCTCATTGTGGCCCTTAAAGCTTTCCATGTGTTTTGGGTCCCTTGAAGGCTTACAAGGACAGCATTGCAGTCATATGGTACATCAGCAAATGGGGGGGGGGGGCACACAAGGGTCTTATCTTTGCAGGTTAGCTTTTCAGGCATGCCAAATAGCAGTTATCTTACAAGGCAGCCTGCAGTCCCTCAGAGACCAGTCTTGTGGCAGATTTTCTCAGCAGGTCCAGGACACAGCCTCACAAATGGATGCTTCGTAGGAATGCGTTTCTGAACATAGCTTATCGGTGGGGTATTCTTCCTGTAGATCTTTGCCTTCCCTCTGAACAGGCAACAACCTTAGATCTGATATTGTTAATCCTCGTTCATTCATGGGCATCGGTTCTGAGCTCAGAACCGAGCCGGCCATTTTCCAAGCTCGCGTCAGCTTCAAACTCTCGAGCTAAACTCTTCCCCACAATCCCCCTCTCCCTGTTACCTCAGATTTCATTTGCCGCGTTGCCATTCGGTCTCGTCAAGCTACTTCTCTTGAGCGAAGTACAGTCAATTGTTTAATAGCTTTACAGATTACTTTTCTGTCAAAAAAGTTCGTATTTTGTCTCTTACCCTATCGCATCTAGCGTTCATAATTTCTTCAGGTTTTTTTTTGCTTTTTCTTTACTGTTACCACGAGGTATTCTCTCTTTACCATCGTTGGTAATCTCTCTCCCTTTTTCTCTTATACCTTCAGGTACTCTATTGTACTATAGTTGGTACTTTTCTATTAATTAATTTGCTGTCATGGCAGATGAGAGGTAGTCCGGGGTTTAAGCGGTGTTCTGATTGTGGACACAAACTGGCTACTTCTGATGCACACTCTGTGTGTGTTTATTGTTTGGGAGCTTCCCATTTGTCTGTTGACCCACCCTGTACTATTTGTGAGAACTTTTCTAATAGAACCTTGTTGGAAAGGAAAAACAAGCTGATACTGAAGGGACTTCTAAAATCTTCCTTTTCAGAGGCTATTTCTGGGTTGGAGGTCTCAACCCCATCCTAGAGCCCATAAGAAAACCTTGGATGTTCCTACTAAGGCTAAATCTTTACCTTTGTCTCTGGCTGGGGACTCCCGCCAACCAAAACCTAAAAAGGGTAAAGTTTCGGCTCCGGAGCTCTGTCAGCCCCAGTGCTTTCGGTGCCTAGACCTTTGGCACCAAGGCTTTCGGCTCCATTAGTGATTTCGGCTCAGTCTTCTCCTATAGCCTTCCTTCTATATATCGGCACTGAGGGGCTCCTCGGTTCAAACACTTAACGCTGTGTATCGGCACTGACCGTTTGGTCGGCGCAGACCTTGACCGCGTCAGCTCCGAGATCTTCCTCTGAACCGACACCTTTATTGTTGACTCCAGTTTTGTCTGTTCCAACTTCGGCACCGATCCCTGTGTTGGTGCAGACAATGACGTTGGCACCGATGACTTCTTTGGTGCAGACAACAGTAGTCCAGTCTCTCTCAGCACCGTTGTCCTCGGTGCGGTCAGATGAGATGGGCACCGAGTCTGCCTCTTCTGTGGACAGGCCTGTTTCTCCCTGTCTTCATGAGGTCTACTAGAAGCCTTTCTGAACATGATGTGTTGCGTCTTGTGGACCAGGTACTCTTAGCCAGAGGTATCCCACCCCTCAGGAACTATCCTTCCTTGGGAGGTGATCACCCATTTCCAAAGACCCCTTCTTATTCTCCTCCTTCATTTCTTTTGAAGTCCATGGATGTAGCGCAGCCTTCCCCTTTTGCGGTTCCCTTTATGGATCTCAGTAAGGAAAAGCAGTTGTCTGTGAGGCAGGAAAGTTTTGCTACGACTCAGGATGTCAGCTGTGACACGCATAGCTTGCTGCTCCACAGTCATCCAGGGACTCCGGGTCGGCAAGCTGAGCCACTTAGGGGAGGGGTGACCCCTGACCTACACATACACTCCTCTTCGGGTGGACCAGCCTTCCAACTGATGGAGAAGGCTTTCGCTGCTGCTGGCAATACCAGACTGTCTATACTTCCACCCTCCTTTGGTACACTGGTTTCACAAGTCGCATCTAGCGAACACCGGATACAAGAGCCGCAGGACATATTCCCTCAGGAATCCCCTTTTCTGCCGTCTTCTCCAGCTTCTCCCGCTGAGGAGGTCCACCGGAAAAGTTCTTGTAAGAGGAAGCACATGGACTCCACAGAGGAGTCCCTCACCAAAGACAGATTTCGATGAGGGGGAAGGATCCCCTTGTTCACCCTCTGAGGTATCCTTTGGTGATATCCTCGAAATCCTGAAACAGAAAGGTGACTGGCAGTCCTGTAATCTGACCTCTGAGGAATCTGTGCTCCTGCAGGCCTTTCGTGCCCGGCCCCCTACCACCTGGGTTACTCCTTCTGTTGACTAACTTGTCCGGCTCATCGTGCAGCGTGCTTGGAAGGCTCCTGATACCATCGAAGCTATTCCCCGGTGGCCAGATAAGATCTAGTCTCCTCCTGCTTCAGATCCCCATTGGTCCAAAGGTCTTCCTGTGGATGCTTTGGTGGTGGGCGGCCGCACCAGAAAAGGATCTGGCAGAAGAAGAAAGCCAGACTGTCCATCCGCCAGAGTCCCAGGCCCTGGACAGGATCGGGAAGCACACCTTTGCTTCAGTGACCTTTGCTATCAGGTCCCTGAATTATATGGCATATTGTACCAGGCTTCAAAGGGATCTGATTTCTGAGCTCTCTGAAGCCTTGGCTTGTGCTGTGTCTGAGGTCTGTGACAATGTGGCCTCTCAGCTGGCCACCATTGAATCTATATCCAACTCCTCTATGCGACTGATATCTCATGCATCAAAAGGAGCAGCTAGAGCAGCAGGTTCAGCTGCGGTCTTGAGATGACATACCTGGATGTGCTTGTGCAACTTTGCGGAACCCTTTAAGTCTTCTTTTCTTAATACCCCCATTGAGGAGGACTCATTGTGTGGGCCCTAAGTTAAAAGCACACTGGCCAGATGTGAACAGGACAGTAAGACCCTGTCTGCTGTAGGTGTCCGTTATTCTTCCCCTCAATGTGCTTTCTCCCGAAACCAAAAGAGTGGGAAGATATGGCTCAAGAAATCTCAGGGTCCTTTCCGTGACGCACAGGCTGATTTCTCCCCCAGAGGCAGAGTGGGAAACTCACAGGGAAGACTCTCCTTTCAGGGCAGAGGGGGTCCACATAACCAGGGTTCCAGGGATTCTTTCCCTGGTCAATCCTCCCAGCGCTCCTGAAGAGCGGCCCAACTCCTTTCCTCTGGAGGTGGTTGGGGGACATTTCTCCTTGTACCCTTCTGGCTGGCTAACCATCGCCACCAATTCCTGGGTACAAAGGATTATAACCAGAGGTTGTCATATCCCCTTCGATCTTTGTCCCGTCGAAAAATCTTCCTGACGTTCCACCCAGTCAAAGGGAAGAAGCAGCACTAGAGATAGAAAAGCTGCTAAGAAAGACAGTCATCCAAATAGTCCCTCCAGACCAGATAGGATCCGGATTCTACTCAAGGCTATTTTTGGTGCGAAAGAAAACCGGGGACTGGAGACCAATTTGGGATCTCAGTGTTTTGAACAAGTTTGTGAAAGTACAAAAATTCCGGATAGTCAAAATACAGTCTATCCTCTCGCTTTTGGAAAAAGACGATTGGATGTGCTCTATAAATCTTCAAGATGCGTACTACCACATAAAGGTGGACAGTCCATCAAGAAGATTTCTGCACTTCTGTGCGGGAGCCAGTCACTACCAGTTCAGAGTACTGCCCTTCGGACTCTCTGCAGTCCCCAGAGTGTTCACAAAGTGCATGGCAGTTATCACAGCTCACTTGCGACTTCAGGGATTCCAGGTGTTTCCATACCTAGACGAATGGCTCATTTCTGCCCCCACCAGACATCTACTGGAAAAAGCCCTAGCATACTCTCTCCTCGCTGCTCAAAGGCTAGGCATAACCATAAACTGGCAAATCCAATCTCGCCCCATCTCTGTCGACAGAATTCATATTCACAAAAAACTGCAGAGCTGCTATTCCAGCGCACAGAATTCTAAGGATAAAGCAACTAATTCCAATCCTTTCAAAGGAAATATCCACTGCTCACTCGGTTCTACAGCTGTTTGGCTCCATGGCAGCCTCCATCACCATTGTTGCCCTGGCAAGGTTTCACATGAGGCTGCTACAATGGCTACTGCTCACCCAATGGTATCCTTTTCAGCATCCTCTTTCAGCCATGATTCGAGTAACCCACAGGTGCAAATAGGATTTAAATTGGTGGATGACAGTCTCTCTCACAATGGTCTCACCCCTTCTCCCCCCAGCGACCCAAGGCCACAGTGACAACGAACACCTCTCTGATGGGGTGGGGGGTCTATCGGGGACTGACAGTCCAAGGCACTTGGTCCGAACTGGAGGCCCATCTGCATATAAATGTTCTAGAGCTGAGGGCGGTGCTTCTGGCGTTGCAAGCATTCCATCCTCTACTGCCATCTGGGACAATTGCGATTCACTCAGACAAATATGACTGTGGTCTAGTACATCAACAAGCAAGATGGATCCAAATCGTCCCCCCTTTGTCGAGAGGATATGGCAATGGGCGATGGCTACCAACGTTTTCTTCTAGCAACGCACATTCCCGGGAGTTCCAATGTGATAGCAGACAGACTCAGAAGGTGCATTCTTCAACCTCATGAGTTGTCACTGAATCCCTTGATAGCGACTGAGATCTTCCACCGCTGGGGCCGTCCTTGCTGCAACCTCTTTGCACCCCCGACCAACTACAAATGCAGCAGCTACTTCACCCTGATTCCCCCTCCGGGACAGTCACCCAGGGACGCTCTAGTCCACGATTGGCCCTCGGGTCTTCTTTATGCATTTCCATCTTTTCCCCTCATTCCCCAGTTTCTGAAGAAAGCCCGTCAGTTGAAGAGCAAGGTGATCCTCATAGCACCATATTGGCCTCGACAGATTTGGTTCCCCTTACTTTGGCCTCACCTGCTAGATCTACTATGGATTCTCCATCCAACCCCGGAGTTGATCTCACACCCACAGAACTTGATTCATCCCAACTTGAACAGCCTGAAGCTCATGGCTTGGCTACTCCGATTCCCTTGATTGACAGGCAGAATGATCTTTCTTTACCAGTACGTGATATTCTCATTGCTTCTCAAGTCTTCCACTAGAATTACTTAACTGAGCAAGTGGGAAAGATTTACCTGTTGGCTGAAAGATAAACAAGTAGACCCCTTTTCAGCACCAGTGTCGATACTAGACTGCCTAGCCGACATGTTTCAATTGGGTCTACCATTAGAGTTCATTTGGCTGCAATTTCTAATTTTCATGAGGGTGTCCAAGATTCCTCTCTTATGTCCCATAAATTATGCAAGACCTTCATAAAAGGTGTGAATCATCTGAAGCCACCTTTTAGAGAACCTATTCAACCATGGGATTTATCATTAGTTCTACAAGCTCTGACAATGTCACCTTTCGAACCAGCCTCTTTTTGCGACCAAGTATTTGTCATGGAAAACCTTGTTTTTGGTCGCTATTACTTCTGCCAGATGTATTTCTGAACTTCAAGCTTTATGTATTAAGAGTCCATACTTGATTTTTCATAGAGATAGACTGTCTCTGAGAACTAATCTGTCATTTCTGCCTAAAGTGATCTCTGAAATGTCCATTAATGAAGCCATTGAATTGACAGTTTTCTTTCACATCATTCAAACAGAGGAGAGTATTGCCATCATACCCTAGATATACACAGGCAAATCCATTTTTACTTAAACAGGACTAAACCCTTTCGTAAATCTGACCAGTTATTTTTGGCCTTTTCTGGACCTAGATTAGGATCTGCTGTTGCTAAGGTCACACTAGCTAGATGGTTGAAGGACTGTGTGACCTTTATTTATACACAATATCTCGTTGCCTACTACCATGAAAGCTCATTCAACAAGGTTGTTGGCAACTTCTGCTGCCTTCCATGCCAGAGCTTCTTTACATGACATCTGTGCAGCTGCAACTTGGGCCATGCCTCATACCTTCATCAGTCATTACAAATTGGACTTTTCCACCAGGGAAAGAGCATCTTTCGGTTCTATGGTGCTTAGGAATGTCTTTCCATGAGAGCCTCCCAGGAATAGAGGTAGCTGGGGACTCTGTCCCATGTGTCAGGAATGAACGAGGATTAACCATCACATAAAGAAGTTGTCTTACCATAACGTTCCATCTGTATTGTTGATCCTCGTTCAGTCATTACGACCCTCCCTCCTTCCTCCTCCTGTGATTTCTAGTGGATCTCACCATCCAGTTCTCAAGTTATTTGACCAGAGGTATCCTCTACCTTCTTTGACTTGCAAACTCAATCTGAGGTAACAGGAATTGTGGGTAAGAGTTTAGCTCAAGAGTTTGAAGCTGATGCGAGCTTGGAAAATGGCTGGCTCTGTTCCGAGCTCAGAACCGATACCCATGCGTAATGACTGAATGAGGATCAACAATACAGATGAAACGTTATGGTAAGACATAACGTCTGTTTCTGTTAGTCCTAAGTCCTTTGGCTTGGAAGATGAATGCCTCGTCTCCCTTTTGACAGAGAATGTGGTCATGTATGCCTTTCCACCCCTTCCTCTCCTGACAAGGATCCTTTACAAAATCGAGAAGGACTCTCCAAAAATTTTGTTGGCAACTCTCTTTTGGCCTAGACAGCACTGGTTCCCACTTATTCCATTTGGCTAGGGGCAGTTTTCACAAGTTACCTCACCACATGGATCTTTTCACACAGGGTGAAGGAACTTCCAGTCACCCTCATCTGTCTACTCTTCAGTTGACTCTCTAGGTGACAGGGTTTTGATTCCTTTCCAACACCAGTTTGAGGACATGCTTAGGGTCCTGCAGGAGGCCAGGAAACCCAATACTAGAAAATCATAGTTGTCCAAATGGAAGACATTTTCTGTTTGTCTCCGACATCATCAGGACCACTTTTCAGTGGAGGCTTCCCTGGGTTATTTCCTATCTGTGTGAAATACTGCATGCTGGCTTGGCATAGTCTTCAGTGAAAGCCCACTTGTCACCCATTTTTGCCTGTGTGCCACTAACTCCTACTTTGACCTGTAGGCTTGAGGTCAAGCAGTTTCTTACAGTTGTCCTTCTTATTAGACCCCCAACAAAGCCCATTTCCCCATCTTCATATCTTAATTTTGTTCTTGAAAAGTTGACTCTGGAGCCTGCTGCTGCTTTGCAATGTTGCACCTGGAAGTCTGTTTTATTGGTTGCTTCAACCTCTGCAGAAGGGTATCTGAACTACAGGCCTTGATGGCAGTCCTTTATATATAGAGACTGGTTGTCTGTACAAATCCTTTTCTGCCTAAAGTGGCTGATTTGTCACTTAATCGGTCTATCCAACTTCCTTCATTTCCTCCTTGGATTTTCATAGCTTGGATATTATCTAGACAAAACAAAGGCCTTTAAATCTGATCAGCTTTTTTTTTCATTTCCTACCAGGACATTGGATCTCGCTATTTGTAAGCAAACCAACTCCTGGATTTCCCAGGCCATTTCTTTTTGTTCTTTTCATGGTAAGCAGTTGTCTGCTTCTTTGAAGGCTCATTCCACTAGAGCAGTGCCTTCTTGGTTTGGACACCAGCTCCATCCTTGAAGCTATTTGGTCTTTGGTTCCCATTTTCATAAGGCATTACAAATTGGATGTCATTTCCAGGATCAAGACCATACTGCTTGGGATTGTGGAGGGCTCCTCCTTGCTTTCCTCCTCCGTTACTCATAGCCTAACAGTTTAAGAATCTATAAATCTAATGACCTGGGGGTCTTGTCTAAGCCTAGCTGTTTTCCCAAAAGAATAATGTTGTCCTGTATTCAAAGAGGACATTGAGGGCCAGGCATTTATAAGCTACCTCTGTCCATAAGGGCTTGGTGTAAATTTCCTATTCCCCATCCACTGGTCTAGGTTGTGCTTAAACTGGGTAATAGATGAACTAAGCCTCACTGTAGCTTTTGTACTCTCAGATACTGCAATAGTGATATGGAAGGACATAGTACAGCTTTGTAAAATATTACCATAACAGTAGATGTCCTTTTTTCACTGTTGCAGTATTCATTTCCTCCCTCCTACCCCCTTTTCTCTTCCTTTTACGTGCGTGGTATTTTTACTTTCCTTCCTTTTCTGGATGTATATGTCCTCCTTTCTACTGGAGCCCCTGGTTCTCCTGGAGCATTTCAGTTTAGAGTTGGGAGCTTACGTATGTCCCCTTTATGCCTTATGCTTGTGCGAGGAGCATACCTTTGACATACAGCGCTGCGTAGGTAGACTTTGATGCACTGGCTGGACATTGGGCTATCCTTAGCAGGAGATCCCAGAGGTGATGAATACTACAGTGAAAAGGACATCTACTGCTAAATTTTGAAGCAGAGTTGTGTGAAGTCTTAAGTGCCCCATTGGGGAAAAGCTCCTTTTATCTGCTTTGTTTACTTTTAGATGAGTACTAGGCATAACACTTTTTCTGACAATGGAAAACAGATTCCGCAGTGAGACTTTCACCTTTGTTTGCATTGCCTTTGCCAGGAGTACAACATACCAAATTGTTTGCACTGTGTTCACTTCAGTAAGTGTACCACCCAGTCAGGTCAAGTCTTTTAACTCCATTTTTTTAGAAAAGAAAAAAAGGGAGGAGTTTTTTTTTTTTTTTACACACTATGCTGTCTGCTGGATGTCCTTCATGGATGCATCTGCAGTCATAACAACTGGGTTGTCCTGTCGTCAGGCAGCCCTTCAGTCGGCCGGATTCCAAAGTCCGGGTCCGGCTTCGGCTGATGTCGCACTTCACCCGACGTCATCTCTGTTGGTCTTCGGGTATATAAGCATCAGCCGACGCCATTTTCCTCAGTCTTTCTTGCCGCGTGGCGCCCAAAGCAGAAGCTGTTCGCAAGTGCCGGTCGGTCGGATCCAGAGATTACTTCTACCGAATACTACTTCGAAGACTTCTAAAGCTAAGTACCCCGTTGGGGACTCTTTCTTGCCTCAGCCGATGTCAGAAAAAGTTAATAATTGTTTAACCTGTGGGAAACAAATACCTCATAAAGATTTCCACTCTTATTGCCTGCCTTGTTTAGGCCCAGCCCACGACGTAGCAGCCTGTTCGGCCTGTGCTTCTTTCAACCGACGAACGCTTAGGCGTCGGTCGGAGTTTGCAGAACAGTTTTTCGGTTCTGATTTTGCGTACATTATGCCGTCGGATCCTCCGACTACCCAATCTGCCAAAAAACGCAAAGATAAAGACCGACACTCGCGGTCCGCGGTTTCGGCTGAAACCATGGTTAAGCAAACCGCGAGTCTCGGTTTCGGCCGAAACCGAGAAAACTGATCAAAGCACAGCTGAACCTATCCCTTCAACTGAGGCCCCTGCTACAACTCTTGACTCGGCCCCAGAAATTTTATCCACTACGGTGGTTGACTTATCAGACACCATTCCCTTGGATGTCTCTACCCCAGCACGTGGTGCTGCTAGGCCTCCAGCAGCCATGTCCATTAAGGCCTTCGCCAGGGCTAAAGCAGCCAAGACTACTAAAACAGTGCCTGTTAAACCCCCCACATCCAGGCCCTCTTCTAGTTCTCAAATGCTTACTTTGGCAGAAGATTTAATTTCATTAATTAGAGGATCTCAGTCTCACCCAGACAGGGCCTCTCAGCCCCCAGAGAAGAGACCTAGGGCAGAGCCCCCTTAGCCAGTGTCCTCTGATGATTCTGCTGATGAATCAGATATAACTGACCAGCCAGAGGCTCCTTTCTCCAATTTTGAAGATTCTGATGCTGAAGAATCCATTCCAGCTGCTTCCCCACCAGAAGAATTCTCCTTTGGGGAAACCTTACATGCCATGCGAGAGCAGTTCCAATGGCAGCAACAGGATTTTTCAGACTCCAGAAAAAGACTTAGGACCTTTCTGCACCTCCCACAGCACAGGCCCTTAGCTATACCTCCTGTTCTCTCTGTGGTGGATGATGCTTTCAATGATGTCTGCTCCGCTCCAGATTCTTTACCTCCAGCCCCTGCCAAACCAGACAGATTTTACAGGGTGCCAGATACTCATCACCACCTTTACAAGGCCCCACTTGCAGACCCAGAAACTATATCCCAGGGTCCCAAGGCAGTAGCGACCATAGCTAAAACCCTATTCCTTCTGAAAGGGAAGCAAGGTCATTAGACAGATGGGGTAAAAGGTCTACACTTCAGCTACTCTCTCAGCTAGAGCTTTAAACTGTCAGTTCCACATGATACAATACCAAGAGTTTATGCTTGATCAGTTAACTAAGAAATTAACCACTGATGAATCTCTTGATAAGAAATATGTATTAGAAATGGTAAATAACATACAACAGGTTAGCAACCATTCCTTAAAATGTGGCTATGATGCACTGGAGGCTTCATTTAGATCAGCCATGACTGGCACAGTGATAAGAAGGCATGCATGGCTAAAGGAGCAAGCTTTACCAGATCATGTTAAAGCTAAGTTGCTAGATGCTCCTATGGATAAGACAAGTTTGTTTGGTGCACCTGCCCAGCAGGTTATGAAGAAAATGGAAGAAAAGGCAAAATCTGTTCAAACTGTTAAAGATTTCTTGCAGGTTCAACCCCCAAGGTTTAGCAGGAACTGGCCTGCCAAAAATTGGTCCTTTCCTGACTCCACAAAATTTCAAAGGGGCAGGAATAGACGTTCCAGAGGCAGAAACCAATCCAGAGGAGGTGCCTACAGAGGACGACAGTGGCAAGGTAACAACAGAGGCTCAGACACAACCACTGCCACTACATCAGCACAACCACAGTGACTTAACCCTAAACCCGCCTACCAGGGAACAAATAGCAGCTCCTCTAGGCGGAAAATTAACCTTATTTTCAAAGAACTGGCACTACATAACAAAGACAAGTGGATTTTACAAACCATAGATCAAGGTTACCGGTTTCACTTCCACACTTTACCAGTCAAAAGAGGAATGCCAAATCTACCTGCAAATCAAAAACAGAGGCTCTACACCAGATAATGGAGTTAGCAAACATGAGAGCTGTAGAAAGAGTGCCAACAGCAGAACAAGGAAAGGGTTCTACTCCAGACTATTCCTAGTTCCAAGAAAGGAAAAAGTTGGAGACCAATTCTCGACCTGTCCACCTTAAATACATACCTCATTGTCCCAAAATTCAAAATGCTGACCCTACAGCAACTTCTTCCCATGCTGGGCAAGGAGTCTTGGCTGGTAACTCTAGATCTCAAGGAGGCATACCTGCACGTCCCCATTCGACCAATCTGCAGAAGATACCTCAGATTTCTTGCAGGATCAGAGCACTATCAATTCTCAGCATTGCCTTTTGGCTTATCTACTGCGCCCAGAGTATTCACAAAATGCCTGGCATCAGTAATCGCCCATTGCGGACTACAGGGAATTCAAATTTACCCATACCTGGACGACTGCCTGCTACAAGGGGACAACAAAAGCAAGATGACAACAGATTTACAAAGGGTCATTTACTTGCTACAAGCGCTGGGATACACAGTCAATTTACAAAAATCAAGGCTGATACCATCCCAAACAAGGACATTCTTGGGCGCGGAATTGGACACAGTAAAACAAATGGCATTCCTGACTACAGAAAAACAAAAAGAACTTCCTCTTTACTTCTTGGCACTAACAAAACTGAACAAGTTAACAGCAAGAAAAGTACTGCAGGCCTTGGGCTTCATGGCATCATGCATAATCTTGGTTCCATTTGCCAGGCTACATATGAGAAAACTACAGTGGTACCTAAAGAATTTATGGTCCCAGCACAGACACAGCCTAGAAACAGAAATCCCACTAATTCCATGCTTAAAACAGGAGTTCCTATGGTGGGCTCAGGCATGCCAGTCAAACCCAGGCCTACCCTTTCGCAGATGTCAAGCAAGCCAGACCATCACAACAGACGCTTCAGACCTAGGATGGGGGGCCCACATGCTGGACAAATGCGTGCAAGGATTGTGGACACAGGATCAACTTCACCTGCACATCAACCTAAAAGAAATGCTGGCAGTAAAACTGGCAATCCAAAAGTTCAAACCATTTCTCAGAGGGCCAGTTGATGATAAGGACAGACAACACCACAGTCATGTGGTACATCAACAAACAGGGAGGCACTCATTCATACCCCCTATGCAGAATGACTTTGGAGCTGTGGACCTTGGCACTCAGCTACAACATCCAGTTACAGGCAATATTTGTACCGGGAAAAGAAAATACTCTAGCAGACATATTAAGCAGAACCACATCGGATGCCCACGAATGGAAGCTGCACCCGGACATCTTCAAGACCATCTCAAAGAAATGGGGAATGCCTCAGATAGATCTATTCGCATCACCACTCAATCACCAGCTCAAAAAATACTGCACAAGGACATTCCACCCACTAGCATGGAAAGTGGATTCGCTCTCCTTCAGCTGGAAAGGCCTAACAGCATATGCATTCCCACCCCTTCCTTTGATACACAAGGTACTACTGAAAATCAAGGAAGAACGTCCAAGGATAATCCTGATAGCTCCAAACTGGCCAAGACAACACTGGTACCCACTGCTGAGGAGCATGTCTCGGAACAATATGTGGCCAATACCCCTGATGCCTTTGATGTTAACTCAGAACAACTACAGCATCATACATCCAAACCTAAAAACGTTGCAACTGACTGCATGGAACATCACATAGCAGCAACTAATCCAGGACTTTCCCAAAGAGTTAAAGACATTATTCTTGAAGCACGCAGACCTTCAACAAGAAGGAACTATGCTGGAAAATGGAAAAGGTTTGTCATTTGGAGTACGGAAAGAGGAAAAGAAGTGTCAAACATAGATATGCCTAACATTCTGGAGTATCTGGCCGAACTTCTACATTCAGGCCTGTCCTACTCCTCCATCAAGATACATGCATCAGCTATTTCAGCAGAATACAGCTTTGATCCACCTGTTTTTTCGCACCCTCTGCTCAGGCAGTTCCTTAGAGGAATCAAGAATGTAAAACCTCCAAGGAAACCACCATTATCAGCTTGGGATTTAAACTTTGTGCTAGAAAAGTTGACACTATCACCCTTTGAACCAGCAGCAACAGCAGACCTACAACACCTGTCATGGAAAACTGCTTTCCTACTGGCAATTACTTCAGCAAGGAGGGTTTCAGAACTACAGGCCTTAATGGCAGTGCAACCCTTCCTAATCTTCCACCAAGATAGAGTGCCCATGAGGACTAATCCTACATTTATGCCCAAGGTGGTATCCAGAGTGTCTTTAAACCAGGCAATCCACCTACCTACCTTCTTTCCCAACCCACAAAACAGAGGGGAAAGAATACTGCATACCTTGGATGTACATAGACAGCTACGCTACTACTTGGACAGAACAAAAATAGCAGAAAGACTGACCAACTTTTGTAGCCTATGCAACAGGAAGGGAAGGAAAAGCTATTTCCAAACAGACAATCTCCAAATGGATAGGAAATTGCATACGATTCTGTTACTCCTTCCATGGAAAACCAATTCCACAGAACATAAGACCTCATTCTACAAGGGCAACAGCCACTACCACAGCCTTCTTACGAGGAGTGGCAACCAAAGACATTATTGAGGTGGCTACTTGGACCTCCGTGCATACATTTGCCAAGCATTATAATTTGCCTCTATATTCCAGATCCCGAGCAGGGTTTGCCACTGCTGTACTGCAAGGGATCCTAAACACACCATAATCTACCTTTATCCTCCTCCCCTAGTTGGCTATGGTATTCTACCCAGTTGTTATGACTGCAGATGCATCCATGAAGGACATAGTACAGTTTTGTACCTACCATAAATGTAGATGTCCGAACTGGATAGCATCTGCAGTCAGGATTACCCTCCCTCCTTCCCCTCTATGGTACTCCTAGGGTGTTTACCCCCCTAATAGCTAGCTGATGGGGGGGAGTCTTTTATGGTGTATTTGTTTGTATATATGTACATACATGCTTATTTTTGTGTTTACCTCTATCTTTTTGGAAACATTGGCATCTGTCCAAATTTTAGCCTTCAAGAGGACTTCTGGCATCTGGGGCAAGAAACACTGAGGAAAATGGCGTCGGCTGATGCTTATATACCCGAAGACCAACAGAGATGACGTCGGGTGAAGTGCGACATCAGCCGAAGCCGGACCCGGACTTTGGAATCCGGCCGACTGAAGGGCTGCCTGACGACAGGACAACCCAGTTGTTATGACTGCAGATGCTATCCAGTTCGGACATCTACATTTATGGTAGGTACAAAACTGTACTTTCCACTGACTTCTCCCTGCCTGCAAATGTAGGAAGGAGCTTCCAAACTATGCTAAGATGGCAGACAATTTAACTTTAGCATCAGCACTCCACCAATGCTTGTGACTGTCAAAAGATAGATGCTTCCTCAGTTCCTTCCAACTGAGTGTGTGTCTGAGGCCTCTACTGAGTATGCTTTGGAATTGAATATGCATCCAGATCTGCATGAGTTTGAAGGACATGGGCTGTCTGGGCCCAAGGTTGCTCAGAAGGCCTTAACTTCATACTCCCTTGCTTAGGGCTTCAGGTAGGAAGGGCAGAGTCTTAAGGCTACAGAAGGTTGTCAGTTGTCTGAGCAGACCACGGCTAGCCATGTGTAGCTTGGCTCCAGTTCTTCTGATGCCACACACAAACCTAAGGCCAAAATTACAAGGACTTTTCTGACTTGCATCCGCCTAGGCCTTCTGACACCCAACCCCAGCAGGACCTACTTAGACTTGGAAGTCCTCATTCTTATTGTGGCTTTCAGACAGCACAGTCCTGCAAGACTTCCTCCTACTACAGAATCCTTTTCTGGGGAAAATGGAGAGCATGAATTGACATACCTAGACCAAATTTCTATTGGCTCTTACACTGATTCAGAGTATGATAACCTTGCCTCAACCTCACCATCTGAGGATTTCACTGTTTGTGAGAAGCACTTAATAAAATGGATTTTTTTTCTAGTGGAAAGCTCAGAACTACCCACAGTCTAAAAGAGCTCGAGAAATTTTGAAACTCCCCGACCATAAATCTTTGGCCATTCCTGCAGTGTTAGAAGTGAACTTGCTGAACCCTGGCTCCCAACCAATAGCACATAGTGAACCAGACTGAGAATGCAGGACCCTATTAGAAAAAAAAAACCCTCTTTGGGAACCCTAATGCAGATCCTGAAGTGACTTGGGGTCCGAAAAGGACCCAGGAAATACTGCTGGACTAGATGTAGGAAAAAATGGATGTTGAGTTAGGATGCACAAAAAAGTTTTCGAAGGGTCCCCAAAAGAGTCCACCAGTCAAGTATAATGAATATATCCAAAAAATACTGAGGCTCACCACCAGGAAGTAAAATACCACTCTTTTATTACAAAATGAAAAGATAAGCGCTTTCACATACCGATGTACGCTTCATCAGATCTAACACATAGTCTTATTTTAGCCCCTTTTATACAAAAAACACATTTAATTGATTAAACAATCAGTCAGTTAAAAAGATTAAGTCATTAGACTCAAAAGTTGGGCAATGCCAATACCTATACATTGAATCCTGAAAGCATGTGTGTTTAGATGTATCAGCTGAAATATTTGACATACAACTTAAACAGCTCAAAATACATATAAAAATAAACATAAATATTATAAAATTCTCACCATATAATATCTATAAATTCTATCAACATAAAAGTTGTAAAGTAAAAACTACTAGCCCAAAAATACTTGACAAATTTATATCTGTCAGCCATAGCTGGATTGCACATTCCCTAATAGCTGTAATCAAGCTCAGGGCAATGTCAGATGTCCCATATACAGATCTTAAATAAAATCTTAACTAGTCAAATATAACATATAAAACAGATATGTAATATATGTAAAATATATACATTTTCTATCATAATATAATATACATAAAAACCTTATCTATATGGCTCAACTCAAATGATAACCAAATTAATATCATTTTTTATATCATTTTTTATTTTTTATAAAGTCTGGCGTCCAAAACTGGTTTTAGAGATGCACTGTGGTTAAGACCTGGTGGCAAATGTGCTCCTAACCTAAAACTCCAGTTCAACTCAATATTTGCTAGTAAATTCATGTTATCCCCTCCCCTTACATTTAAATCCACTATATGTAAGGCCCTAAAGCAGAAACTATGATCAGCACAGTCATTGACATGTCTAGCTAGAGCATTAAGCTCATTCCGTTTTCTAATGTCATATATATGATTGTAGATCCTTTGTTTAAATTTTCTCTTAGTCATGCCTACATAGAAAACGTCACATTTCAAACAAGTTGCTAGGTATATTAAATTCCTCATCTCACATGTAGCATAGAACTTGGGTATAAATGTAAAGTCCCTTCTGGGATGTTCATAAACTTGTATATTGGTGATATATTGGCACATATTACACTTGCCACATGGAAAACTACCTTTTCTTAAATGATGTTTGTATTTTTCAATCCCATCCATATTCTCTTTAAAGCATAACAATTGTTTGAGGTTTTGACAATTCTTAAATGTAAACCTAGGTTTACCCCCCCACAATGGTCCTAACTGATTCTTCCATCGTCAACACATATATACACACAACAGTAAATATGGATACACCACCGCCCAACCAACAAGCGCTCAAAAATGTAGTGAAGGATGTGAGGTTGGGAGCATATCCTAGAACAGTCAATCAAGAAGGCACACGTTTTTTTACCTTACCCGGTGAAACAAACGAATTACGTGAGAGGACGATCACATAGCAGAGGTCCGAAGAAGCGGAAATATTCAGAGGAAAGGTACGGACAGAAGAAGAATATAATGAACTGAATTCTTTAGTTTTTAATTTTTCTAGTTATTGTTTAACAGAACCTGATATAGCTATACTTAGTAAGGGATTGGGCTTTATCCCATCCCAAACCAGTAAAATCAGTGAAACTCTTACTGATGTAAAATACAAACATCATTTAAGAAAATGTTTTTTTAAGTGTGTTGATGCACCTACTGAGGTAAATTGTTATGATCTGAAAAGGAAAAGTAGTTTTATACCTCCGTTACCCACAAGTGTGGAATGTTTCATAAAGATATGCGAACAAGATTTTTATGATTATTATTCTGCCATTAACAAAAGGAAAAATAAATATCACAACATGACCAGTGCTGAAAATGCTTCTTTAGAGAGCTTACGGAGCAATAGGATGTTAACCATAAAACCTACAGATAAGGGGGGAGGAGTTGTCCTTTTGGATACTTCCGATTATAATAATAGTATGGAGGCTTTATTACAAGATAATAATACTTATAAGCCTTTGACGAACAGTGAAGTAGAACGCATTCCTTTGAATATACATGACACTGTATACGACCTCTTAATGTGTAGACAGATTAACAAAGAGATGTATGATTTTTTTCATGTTGAATATCCATTAGTTCCATGTATAAAGGGACTGCCACAGGTTCACAAGAACATCTTCCCTATACCCATGCGCCCCATAGTCTCAGGTAGAGGTTGGGCAACATCCAATATATCAGTTTATCTAGAAAAAAATGATGAGACCTGTAGTGGATATGATTCCAACCATCTTGAAGGACACACATCAACTGCTGAATGATCTAAATCAGCTAGAATTTTGTCACATGACTCATAACCTCATATTTGTAACCTTGGATGTCAAAAATCTATTTACGAGTATACCTAACAGCTATGGCACACAGGCTTTAAGGGAAGTCCTCGCTAGTGAAGCAGATTTTAGTGCTGATAAGCAGATTTTACTTTGTCAATTACTTGAGTTAGTTCTTGAAAATAATGTATTTGTATTTGGACAGAAGTACTACCTTCAACAGTGGGGAGTTGCCATGGGCACCCCTGTTGCTAATACTTATGCAAACTTGGTAGTATTCTTTTGGGAGAAGAACAACTTATTTAACCATACACTTTTTAAGAAGGTCAGGCTGTATAGGAGATTCGTAGACGACATCCTAATTTTATGGGAAGGAACTAGTGTTGAGTTTCAAGATTTTTTGGTTTATTTGGAATCCACCACGGAATTTCTGAGGTTCACTATGGAGTGGTCTAAGGAAACCATAAATTTTCTGGATACAAGTCTTACATTTATAGAAGGGGATCATGTTAGATCCACACTGTACAGGAAGCCCTGCTGGAAGAACACTCTTTTGAGTTATAATAGTATGCATCCTAGACATATTTTCCCGGGGATAATCAAGAGTCAATATGTCAGGTTGACTAGGCTCTGTAGAGAAAAAGAATTATTGCTCAGAGAAGCAGATGATATGGAACATTTATTTTTGGACAGGGGATATGACAAGGAGTTAGTGCATGAGATAAAGGAAAGGACTCTAGGAGTACCTAACTCTGGGACAAATGCACAGGTGGGACTTCCTAAATATTATGGATATAAGACTAGTTTTAGCAATAGAGATCTAGGCTGTAATAATGGACTCACATACGTCATGAAATACACAAATGACATATTTGAATTAAAAAACATCATTAACAGAAACTGGAATGTGTTGACGATGGAAGAATCAGTTAGGACCATTGTGGGGGGTAAACCTAGGTTTACATTTAAGAATTGTCAAAACCTCAAACAATTGTTATGCTTTAAAGAGAATATGGATGGGATTGAAAAATACAAACATCATTTAAGAAAAGGTAGTTTTCCATGTGGCAAGTGTAATATGTGCCAATATATCACCAATATACAAGTTTATGAACATCCCAGAAGGGACTTTACATTTATACCCAAGTTCTATGCTACATGTGAGACGAGGAATTTAATATACCTAGCAACTTGTTTGAAATGTGACGTTTTCTATGTAGGCATGACTAAGAGAAAATTTAAACAAAGGATCTACAATCATATATATGACATTAGAAAACGGAATGAGCTTAATGCTCTAGCTAGACATGTCAATGACTGTGCTGATCATAGTTTCTGCTTTAGGGCCTTACAGATAGTGGATTTAAATGTAAGGGGAGGGGATAACATGAATTTACTAGCAAATATTGAGTTGAACTGGATTTTTAGGCTAGGAGCACATTTGCCACCAGGTCTTAACCACAGTGTATCTCTAAAACCAGTTTTGGACGCCAGACTTTATAAAAAAAATAAAAAATGATATACAAAATGATATTAATTTGGTTATCATTTGAGTTGGGCCATATAGATAAGGTTTTATGTATATTATATTATGTATAGTCATTAGATGATAGAAAATGTATATATTTTACATATATTACATATCTGTTTTATATGTTATATTTGACTAGTTAATTATAAGATTTTATTTAAGATCTGTATATGGGACATCTGACATTGCCCTGAGCTTGATTACAGCTATTAGGGAATGTGCAATCCAGCTATGGCTGACAGATATAAATTTGTCAAGTATTTTTGGGCTAGTAGTTTTTACTTTACAACTTTTATGTTGATAGAATTTATAGATATTATATGGTGAGAATTTTATAATATTTACGTTTATTTTTATATGTATTTTGAGCTGTTTAAGTTATATGTCAAATATTTCAGCTGATGCATCTAAACACACGTTTTCAGGATTCGATGTATAGGTATTGGCATTGCCCTTTTAAACTTGAGTCTAATGACTTAAAAATCTTTTTAATTGACTGATTAATCAATTAAATGTGTTTTTTGTATAAAAGGGGCTAAAATAAGACTATGTGTTAGATCTGATGAAGCGTACATCGGTACGTGAAAGCGCTTATCTTTTCATTTTGTAATAAGAGTGGTATTTTACTTCCTGGTGGTGAGCCTCAGTATTTTTTGGATATGTTGAGTTAGGAGCAAAGTTGCAGATGTCTAGCAGTTCTTTAGCTAGATCTAAAGTTCCATTCTTCTCACTGTGACTTTGATGCTTTGAAAGCGTCAAGCAGACTGGCTGCTTCAGGGTATATTAAGTATGAGATTCTAGATGCACCTTTGAACAAAGACTACTTTGTACACAAGACTGATCTAATATTTAAAATTGGAGGAGAAAGCTAAATCTATAGAGTATGTCAAGGACTTTCTACAGGGTTAGCTAATTATCCCACAAACCCTGGTATGTCTTTTCTGTCAGTCTAGAATGGAGAGAGAGGGCTCAGAAGGGATAGACCTCAAAGGCCATAAAAAAAGAAGTGGCACGCATACCATGCTTTTAAGCCTAGTAGGCCCTAACCTCAGGGACCAGCTGTAACTCTGCTTGTCATCTCTGTTCCCTTTGTCATATCCCACTGCAACCCTTTCCCCTCTGCTCTCACCCAATCTTTCTGTCCCCTAGAGGGAAGGCTTTCCTTCTAGGAATGGACAAAAATTAGAACAGATGGGTACTTGATATTATAAGACTGTTATAAACTAGCTTTTGCCTCTCAAAGCCTGTAGGTTTCCCTCTGTCCATTGAATCCAAATTTTGGGAGTCTACAGCACCGGTAGGCTTTCTGTTGCAGAAGGGGTGCATAGAAATGGTCCTGTATATTACTGCAAGGAGGAGGATCATGGAGACCTATTTTAGGTTTTTAAAGATTAAACAGGTTCTTAACTAGTTCAAGTTAGAAATACTAACTCCGCAGAAACATTTGCAAATGCTATCACCATAGACCTAAAATATGCTTGTCTACACATTCCCATTGCAAAATATCACAGGAAGCATCTACATATCGAAACAGATGGCAAGCACTGTCCATTATCTACTCTGCCCTTTGACTGGTCTACTGTGTCCAGAGTATTCGCAAAGTGCCTGGATCCAGTAATTGCCTTCTGCAGGACAAAGGACATTGAGATTTCCTCCTTTCTGGATGACTTTGATCCATGCAAATTCTATTGGCTCTCTTCCCTTTACCTGACCATCGATATTCTCTTAAACCTGGGATTCACCCAGTATCTGAAAGTGAAATCTCGCCCCTTCACAACAACTAGTATTTCTAAGAGCGTTACCGGACACATCTACAGCAGCATTTCTTTCCAGGGAAGGTACTTCCTATCTCTCCCTCACCTGTCATTAGTAATTGCAGGGGAAGTCCTGAGAGTCTTGGGCTACATGGCCTCCTGAATTGTAATGAGCCTTCTAACCAGATTGTACATGCAAAAGATTCAATGGTACCTCAAAAATGTGTGAAATCAACATGTCACAAAGTTCATCTCTTACCTTGCCTCAAAGGAGCTGGAGTGTGCATCTCAGCCAGCATATAAAACATACAAGTCTCTCTTATCCCTTTCTAACCCAGAACCTGACCACAGATGCTTCAGGCCTTGCTTGGAGTGTACATGCAGACTGACTTCAGGTACAAAGAAAATGGGATGCAGCTGTGCTGAAAGGTATACTAGCATTCAGGGACTTGAATTTAGGAACTTTACTAGTGAAAACCGACACCACCACAGTGATGTGGTACATAAGTGGTGGGGGGGGGGGGGTCTTATGGCCCACTGCCTCCCAGGGGGAATACAGCCTTTTAGAGGAACACCTCAGCAGGTCAGAGGTAAACCTTCATGACTAGCCTCCAAAGACAGATGTGTTCAGACTCCACCAAGAGTATACTTTCGAAACAAACAGCTGAACAAATTTTGCTGTGGCCACAGATCCCAAGGCCAGGAGGACTGTTGCCTCTTCCTTTTTCACAGATGTGGCATGAAAGGGAAAGCATATAAAAATAGATTGGAGTGCTACTGAAGATCAGGAAGGCAGGGACAAGATTGATCCTAATTGTCCCTTTTTGGCAGAGGCAACATTGGTTTCCTGTCCTCAACAACCAGAGCAAGGAGTAAACAAACCGTGGTTGCTACCTCCAAAACATGAACCTGTTGACACACCAGTAGAATGGTCATACACCTCAGAGTCACCACCTTGAGGCTGACAGCATTGTTAACGTACTGACTACCCCTCACGGAATTTCCTTTGAACAAGGACATGCTAGCTATCCTTGGGGAAGCTGGGGAAAACATGCACTAGAGGATAATAAAATACAGTAGAGTCAATTATCCGAATGTCTGTTATCCGAAACGTCAGTTATCCATACACAGCCTTCCAAAGTTTTCGGGTAGGAAAAATAATAGTCTGAATATGTAAATTTTGTATGTATTCGCTTTGATATGTTTTTTGAGCTTGTTGCCAGCTCTTGTGTGAAAAATATTCTTTATTGTCCACTGGAATCGCTGAATGGCCGAAATGTGTATTCCCTGCTTACAGGAAAAAAAAAAAGATTTTAGAAGTTTTTATCTGGTTGAATGCATGTTCGATTATCCGAACTACCCTAGGGCCCAATTAGTTTGGATAATCGAGACTCTGCTGTAGAATAGTTTGTCTAGTTTCAAAAAAGTATCCTTCCTAGGTCTGTGGAGCTTCCCCAAGTGTTAAACCATATTTAGTTGAGAGGTTATCTTGCTTTTCCAGTAAGATGCATGCTTCAGCCATTTATGTGCGACTTCCTGTGCAGTCACCACTCTTTTCCCAACCTTTTGTGAATCTGTTTCTAAATCACTCATCTCAGATCACCCAGGAGAAGGGTGTAGTTGTGTAAAATCTTACCATAACAGTAGATGTCCTCCTCTTCATTGTTGCAGTATTCTTGAAAAGGCTGTCCCATCTTGGGAAGCCTGCCATTCAGCCAGTATTGAAAAGTATCTTGTTTGTGTAGTACGTCACATTTGTGCTCCTTGCACAGAATGTAGGGCATAAAAGGGACATACAGATGCAACTACACAGAACTGAATTGCCCCATAAGAGGACAGTCATAGGACAAAAGTCCATGCAAGTCCAGAAGAAAAAAATGCAGAATAAAGAGGGGGTTGGAGAGAGTATGAATAATGCAGTAGTGAAGAGAAGAAGTCTACTGTTATGGTAAGATTTTACACAACTGTACTAGGTCCTTCTATATCACGGTTGCAGTATTCCTGAAAGAAGGGGGAGTAAAAAAGCTCAAGAAACAAAATGAGAGGTGGAAGGCTGAGAAGAACCCTCAACAAACCCACATGAAACTGTTTCAGCAAAGCCTGCTCTGGCCCTAGAAACCATATCCAACTTATGCTTAGTAAAGGTATGCACTGAAGATAAAGTAGCAGCTAGCTTCAAGGATGGAATTGGTGTCCAAACCCTTTAAGGCACTAGAAGAGGCAACAGTCCTAGTAGAATGAGCTTTAACAGATGCAGACCGAGACTTGCCATGTAAAGAATAACAAAGAAATGGCCTTGGATATCCAGGAGTAGATGGTTTGCTTAGAAACGGCAAAACCCAAAGACCTTGGATGAAAGGAAACAAAAAGCTGATCAGACTTACGAATAGTCCTATTTTTATTCATGTAGTACTTGAGCTGTCTGTGCACATCCAAGGTATACAGGACCCTCTCAGGAGCAAACTGAGGAAAAAGGAAGGAAGTTGTACCAATTGATATAAACATAACCACTTTGGGAATAAAAGGATTAGTACGAAGGGGCACTCTGTCTCTGAAATTTCAAAAAAAGGAGGGATTGCCATAAGGGCCTGGAGTTCAATTGCTGGCTCTTACTTCTGCTCAGAGGGTTTCTGAACAGTCATCCAGGTACAGTGTTGAAATGAAGCAGAATTTGTAGGCTCAAAAGGAGCCAGAGTCCATTTTTACAAAACAAAATTTATGTCCCAAAGAGGAATAGGTTTTGTTGAAGGCCTAATATACAGAATAGTTTTAAGAAACTGACCTCAAAAAAACAAGAAGTCAAAGGAGGAGTTGAGGGCAGGCGAGCAGAAATGGCTGACAAATGGGCCTTCACAGAAGAATAGGCCAAGCCACACTGGAGCAATTCTCACAAATGAGAGGACCAGAGGGGACCTCCCTCTGAAAAAGGACTCTGGTTTACAAGCATGGCACCAGGCTGAAAGTCTTTTCCATTTGGACATACAAGATTTTCTAGTTGAGGGCTTCCTTGCATCCTGTAAAACCCAGTGCATATACTCTGAAAAGAGGTTCCTGAAAAGGGATCAAAACCCTATCACTCACAATGTCATTTGCAGTATGGACAAGTGGAGGATGGATGAGACCCCTTGTCCTGTGTGAGGACATCTAACCAGTGAGGTAACCTATGGTAATTGCCCCTGGCCAGATGCATTGAGGGGGCACCTGCTGTCTTGGCCAAAAGGGAGCCACTAGCAAGACTTTTGGGGAGTCCAGCTGAATCTTCTGTAGGACTCTTGGAAATAGAGGAAGATGAGGGAAAGCATAAAGAAACCTACCCTTCCATGGAAAGGGTAGGGCATCTGTTTTCCAGACCAAATAGCATGGCACTCTGGAACAGAAGAGAAGTTGCATTTTCAGAGGGGAGGCAAAAAGATCTACCTGAGTAATGTCCCATCAATGGACAATGTTCAGAAACGCATCTTTGTGAAGCATCCATTTTTGAGACAGTGTTTTAAACCTGCTTAGTCTGCCACAAGATTGTGCTCTGAAGGAATGTATACTGCCTGAAGAGTTAACTGGTAACCAAGTCTTGTTTGTTGACATATCACATCACTGTAGTGTTTGTGTACACCTTCAAGGGGCCTGGAAAGAATGTGGGGTGAAAAGCCTGAAGGGCCGGAATTAGAGCCCTCGTCTCTCTCCAATGTTGATATGGTCTGATTTCTGATGGGGATGCCAAAGACCCTGAACTTTCATCTGACCCAAGAGACCCCCACCTTATGTCCAAAGCATCGGTGAACAGCTCTTGAGAAGGGACTGGAGGCTGAAAGGACTGGCCTGGGTTGAGAGCGAACTGTCAACCACCACTCGAATTCCTTCTTGAGACATGGAAGGAGAGGTAGACTGAAAATCAGAGGGCAGCAATGCTGCAGCCAAACTGACTTGAGGTGCTATTAAAGCTTCCGCATATGCAGTCTGGCAAGAGGAAGCATCAGAATAGATGAGGCCATGAATCCCAGGGCCCGATGAAACTCTGATGGCCATGTCAGTCAGGGGAAGAAGAAACTGAAAGAAGGCCATTAATGACTACCTTTGGAGGTTGGAGAGGCCAGCATTGGTACCTTCTGAATCCTGCAACCCAGATAGATATGATCCGGAGAGGAAGTCAAGAAGAACTTTTGGAAGTTCATAGTAAACCCCAGATATGAAGGCGAGAGACTAACTGCAGACCCTGCAGCAATCAACTGGGAGAAGGCACCTGAAGCAACAAGTCATTTAGCTAAGGAAAAATCTGAACTCCTTGTAGCCTACCGAAGTCAGTCCCAGGAGCTAGGCATTTTGCTAATACCTTTGGGGCAGTAGAGAGGCCAAAGGGCAAAGCAGAGAACTGAAAACGAGAGGAAGGCAAACACGTAAAAAGTTCCTCTAGAGAGGGTGAATAGGGGTATGAATAATAAACCTCTTTAAGATCAAATGACACCAGAAAAGCCTGAGGTAATAAAGGAGGAAACTTAGTTTGAAGATTAAGGATGCAAAAAGAAGAGATCTTGAGAAAGGTGTTAAGCCAAGAGAGATCCAAAATAAGTTTCCAAGTGCCGCCCTCTTGAGGAACCAGGAACATCCTGGAATAAGAACTTTGTCCCACTTGGAAAGGAGGGACAGGTTGTGTGATTCCCCTGGTTCAGCAGGGACCCTAGAAAGTCTGGGAAATGAGAAAGTTGCTTTAGAGGAGGTTGAGGAATCCCTGAAAAAAGCAGAGATTTCCATACTGACGTATCCCTGACGGATGATGTAAAGAACCAGAGTCTGAAGTGATGAAATGCCTATTTGGAAGACAAAGGGAGAGCCAAAGGGACCTGGCCATAAAGGCAGGGAGGTGAATTGTCAGATAAGCAGACTTATCAGAAAAGGGAAGCTTCTGGGCCATAGAAATCTGAGAAGCATTGTCAGAGGGGGGCCTGCCTCCCACCCTTGCCGTTGGGGGGCCTGGCAGGGTTCCTGTGAACAAAATCAGATCTGGAAAGATAATTCCTTTGGAACTTGGGGATAGGAGAGAGAGGGAGAAACTGTTTGTCTTGCAAGGCTTTGCCTTTCTCTTGAAGAAACTTGTCAGTAGCATCAGTCCCAAAAAGATGAGTATTTATCCAAAAGAGCATCCAACAACTTGGCCTTAGTGTCCTCGGGAAGAAACTGGAGACAATGCCAAGAATAACACCTTCATGAGGTACCCAAAAGCCATGGCCCTTGAAGAGGTGTCAGCTGCATCATAGCCACGCATGAGTGGTGAGCCACTTGAGAAGCAGAACTTAAAAAAAAAAAAAAAAAAAAAAGGGGGGGGGGGGCAATGGACTTTCCATCCAGATTCAGGGAGGGCAGAGATAACCGGACAGGCTTGAGCATACCTGGTCATGTGGGTCTGGTAATTAGCTGTAAAAGCCAAAGTAGAGGCAGTGTAAACATTCTTGCCAATCTTCATTACCGTGTTCTCCATATCAGAAGGCAGAAATTTGGAAAAAGAAACTGACATCACAGTAAGATCAGCAGGACATTTAAATTAAAATAGACAATCTTCAGGAACTTTATAGGAATTAATTAGGTTTCTTGGGAGCAGAAGGCTGAGAATCAGGAGACTTGGTATCAGCAATGAAAGTATTTAACAAGGCAGCCAACAAAAGAGGAGCTGCTGATGGTTTAGGAGTATTCATCTGAAGCAACTCATCTTTGAATATCCAATACTTGAGAAGAATCCAACTTAAAGAATTCTATATCTTGGCAATTGTGCTCCCAAAGGGCAAGTCCTCAAAGGGAGACTAAGGAATAGACTGGTTCTGCATCAGAATGATAAGACGGAAGGTGAATAGGACAAGGACCCCTCACCAGACAGAAAATCTTCATCCAAAGAATTTGGTTCCCTAAACCATTTAGGAGTAATGTCCAAAAAGGAGAGGGTGCTGAAACCACTTGAGGAGAAGTTAGGGCCATTAAGGCAGAGAACAAGACCTGAGTAAACTCTTGCCATTGCCTTTCAGGATCCATAGGACAAGGTGAAACCTGCTTCAGTTTCTTTTTTCTTAGAAGGGGCATCAGCCCTACAAAATACCAAAGATTCTGACTCTTAGCGAGATTCAAGAAGACAACCTGGAACTGCCTCCCTCCCTGACCAATATGTGCAGAATCCCTGTAGGACCCTGAGAAGTAATCAACCGCGGTTCTCTCAGATGACATGCGAAAAGACTGATCCCAGGCAGGCCTCCTGCAGGGTCACTGCAGAGTAATCTGTTGTAAACATCAAACAACCTACAGAGCTATTACCTGCTTCTGGAAGGATGTCTGGTGGAACCTGGACAGCTAGAATCCAGTTGAGACTTCTTGGCCTAGCCAAGCAGGAGTATCTTGGGGTTAAAGGATTCTGCCATGTCACTGTGGGCTAACTGTTTAAGCTGTTGGTTTTCAAGATACGTGGCCAGGGAAGACCAACTGCTTCGAAGGGTCTTGGGCACAAATGCTTTACAAGTACTGCAAGAGGTATGGTTGTGGGAAGTACCCAATGGAAATCCACCTCTCACACTGACATTTTCCCCTCTTGGATGGCATGAAGTCTAGGTAGTGATAAACACAGGTCCAAGAAAATAAACTTTCAAAAATAAAAAGGAAAAATAACCCTAATGGGACACTTGATCTAAAAAGTCAGAACAGCAACAAAATGTTCAAACCAACTAGCAGCAAAAGTTCTGGGTAGCTGCGTCCGTACATCCATTTCATGCCCTACATTCTGTGCAAGGAGCATAAATGTGAAGTATGGTGCAAATAAGATCCTTTTCAAGCTTTTCCGTACTGGCCGAATGACTGGCTGCCCGTGACAGGACATGTTTCAGGAATACTGCAACAGTGGTAAAGAAAGGCATCATCTCCATCCTTAGACCTCAAACTTTTTGTCGGAGCGTACTCCGCCTCCTTTTCAGTCTGTCAAGACTGATGCAAAATTTCTGTGATAGGAGAACAGCTTTTCTAGTAGTTATTACCTCTGCTAGGAGTGTCTCAGAAATGCAAGCCTGTGTATGCATTGAGGCTTTTCTGATCTTTCACCAAGACGGTTTCTCTCAGGACTGATCCCAACTTCATGGCTGAGATGGGTCACTGAAGTGTTTTTAAACCAGTTTATACAGCTTCCTGTCTTCTTTCTTCACCCGTGAAAATAGAGGAGAGTGGATCCTCCATTCATTGGATGTTAACAGACAGCTCAGGTTCTACCTTGACAGGATAAAGTCCTTTAGGAAAACCAACTCTTTGTGGCCTTTGCAACCAAGAAAAGAAGTCCTGTCAGCAAACAAAGCATTTCAAAATGGATTTCTAGCTGCATCTCCTTTTGCTGTTATCAGCATGGAAAACAAATGCCTGATGATGTGATGCATGCTACCAGAGCTACAGCTGCCATCAATGCCTTCATGAGAGGAGTTCCCATCAGAGAGATTTTACTGCAGCTTGCCTGCCTTTTTAAAACTAGAACTGGCTTTGCTTTTTTGGTATTGCAGGATATTGTAACCTTTTCTGGATTCATTTCCAGACTCCGTCTTTATAGCTTTGGGAATCTTCCCATAGTGGTAGCACTGCAACAGCGAGCTGTGATGAGCATAGTACAGCTGTCTACTTTACATAAATGTAGATGTTCAAGTGTCCTAACTGTTGCAGTAGGTCTTTCTCCATCTGTGATCCCTTGTGGTTTGGGTCTGGCACCCTCTTCCTATTTCTTCCCACTCTTCTTTCCTCTTGAGGTGTGTAGGCTGCTATTTCATGAGTGCATTGAGGAATATTTTTGGGGATGCCTTGTGCTGCTGACCTGGGTCTCAGATCTTGGGGCTCCTTTGGGGCCAGAAAGACCTGATAAAATGCCACTGGCAGGCTACAATCATACCTAGACTTCAGGATCAGGGGATTCACCTGCCCAGTAGTATTGTTTAAAGGTTTTGATATTCAGGCAAACCAAGGGCTAGCATAGCGAGGCTGATCCATATTATACTGCTACAGTGAAGGCGCACTCAACATCTACATTTATGGTTAGCAGACATAACTGTACTTTGTCTGAAATACTTTTCCTGCCAGTAGTACAACTCTGTCCTTCACTTGTATGTAAAGTAGGTACTAAAAGAGCTGTGGTAAAAGCTGTAAGGACCATCTTGCAGTTAAGGCGTATAGGAATACTCCATTGCAGCTAGTCTCTTACCTCAGCTGTTACTTGGTAAAATTCTGAAAGGCAGATTACTGGTACCTGAAAAACCGGTACAAAGTAAAGGAACTGCTGGAAAGAAAAAGACCCTTTTAGAAAATAAAAGGCTGCCACTGGTAGGAAATTGAGCATACAAGTCACGGAAAAATATGCGGCTTAAAGGTGGAAGAGTTGGAAAAAGTGAACCAAGATTCTATCATGGGGAACATGAAAAGCTATATAGGAGAAATTTCAGACATTGTACAGAAGAACTACTATAAATTTTCTGGAAGAGGTTAAAACTGGACTTGGAAGTACTTTGATAGTGAAGAGGTGTACTTATGTCCCACAAGGAATGTCAGATGTCCAGAGTTCATAGTCCTGTATCTTTATTGTGGAAAGCCACTAAATAAATTGGACTAATATGAAGTTCTTAAAGCTGGTCATAATTTGAAGGACTGCATTTTCATTTGTTAAAATGTCTTTAAATATGTTTAGATTGTATTACTTTGCTTGTATGTATCCCATGACATGCTGCTTGTACAAAAGGTTTACTTAAAAATTTTTAAATCCATAAAAGCTGTGTGACTTTGCTCTTACTGTGTGCATGCATAGATGCATGTAATAAGACTAAAAGAATAATCTCTTCAGGGTCACTCTAAAAAGATTAACCCTGCACTGTGCACAGCTCTTATTAATATATATAAACTCTGAGATTACACAGTTTGAGGGGGGGGGGGTAAAATTCCCAAACCACATTGTACTAAGATCTTGCGTGCAAAGCAGATGCCAGGCTGAAAAAAGTAAAAAGGTGTCCGCTCTTACAAATGGCAACAGTGTGTTTCTGTGTTTGTATGTATATAATAGAGATCTATAAGTATCTATAGATCTATAAACTAAGCACAAAACAGTTCCAGTAGAATGTCACGATCCACACTTTATTTGCTATTATTTGAACACAATTAAAACTCGAAAGTTTAGCGCTTTCATCTACGTATTGTAGACTTCTTCAGAACAATCAATAGATCAAACAGTAGTTCTTAAATAGTCTAAAAAACCGCCAAAATTCTAAAATTTCATCAATTAACTTTGAAGCATCTTAAAGATACAAGTACATCATTTTAAATGCTCATTACATGAAATATAAGAATAGATAGCCCTAGTCATTGTTCTCAACAATATATACTGAGTTGCTATCATACTCTAATAAATCTTTTATAAATTAAAACAGTATTTCAAGTTAATAATTATTAGTCATTAAAACACACTAAATACAAATATTGACTTTGCCAGTAATAATAAATAATCTAAGATTCCTAAAAAATGCACTTATAATAATCAGTGGAGTTGATGAACTATTAGATAATTTCATACATAATATTCAGAATATGCAGTTTTTAAAAACTATTATATGCATAAGTAAGAAATTATATACAGAACTGTTAATAAGTATACACTGATAATACACAATACATATACATCATATTTAATCAAATTAATTGTAGGACATGTTGTATAAAATTAATATTTTTTCTCAGTTTTTCAATTTCTCAACAGGGGTTTGGTAGGTATAGATTCATTTAAGCCCGGGGGTATGGCAGCATTCAACCTTATTTGCCACTTGATTTCTTTTTCAGCTACTATTCCTTTGATGTCACCCCCCCTGGGATTATGCCTTATAACCTCCAAGATGCCAAACACAAATCCACCACAATTAAGATTAACCATTAAGTGCTTTGACAAGGCATTATTAGGGTCCTTTTTACGTATACAGTAAAGATGATCATAAATTCTCTCACGAAATCTCCTATCAGTTTTTCCTACGTAAAATGAACCACAGGTGGAACATGATGCCAAGTAGATCAAGTGTTGTGTTTGACAATTCCCTTTGTTAAAATAAATTTTACTATGTAGGATGTTGGCCAGTGTAATACTTTCTTGTGTATTAATACTACCACACTGTTTGCAATGACCACATTTAGAAGTACCACCTTTCCCTTGCTTTGATTTCAGATGAAACTCATTATTCATTCTTGTTTCAAGTATATTTTGTAAGTTCCTATCAGTTTTAAATACAAATTTAGGCTTAATTCCCAGCTTATCACTAATTCCATCATCACTAGTTATTATGTTCCAATTTTTATCTATAATCTGTTTGACCTGACTGGCCTGCCTACCATACTTTACTATACATGCTTTTTGAAAGCTTTTAGCATGAGGTATTATCTTGTAGGCGCCATTATTAACAGTAGTTGGGACATTAGGGGGTCCTACACCCAACACTGGTTTATACTTTTTCCCCCATTCCTTGATGACATAACTAGTAACATCCTCAACCAAGTCCTCTGGGTAGCCTCTGTCCTTAAATAATCTTCTTACAAACTGCATTTCATTTAGAAACTCTTGCCTGACCGTAGTCATCCTCGCAACCCTAATAGACTGTCCTTTAATGATGCTCTTTTTCTGGGAGTATGGATGATTGCTATTGTATTCAAGATAGCTGTTACAAAAAGTCTCCTTCCTAAATATCTTAGACTGGAATTGTTGGCCATCAGAATATATATATGCATCTAAGTAGTTAATACCTGAAACTTCAATTTTATATGTAAATCTAAGATATGTTGTACTATTATTGATATATTCTATAAACTGGATGAATTCCTCTTTTTCACCCCTCCATAGAATGAAAATATCATCCAAATAACGTACGTATAGTATCATGTATCTATGCCATGGTGAGTTGAGCACAAATTCTTTTTCCCAATCTAATAACACAAGATTGGCATATATGGGGGCACAAGCTGCCCCCATAGCCACACCATTATTTTGCTTATAATACTCACCATCGAAATAGATAAAATTATTATCCAATACTATATTTATAAAATCATTTATCAAAAGTTTTTTATCATCACTTAACATACTATAACCATGTACGCTTTCCATAAATCTGTTGATACCCTCATCCTTTTTGTGGATTTGTGTTTGGCATCTTGGAGGTTATAAGACATAATCCCAGGGGGGGTGACATCAAAGGAATAGTAGCTGAAAAAGAAATCCAGTGGCAAATAAGGTTGAATGCTGCCATATCCCCGGGCTTAAATGAATCTATACCTACCAAACCCCTGTTGAGAAATTGAAAAACTGAGAAAATAAAATATTAATTTTATACAACATGTCCTACAATTAATTTGATTAAATATGATGTATATGTATTGTGTATTATCAGTGTATACTTATTAACAGTTCTGTATATAATTTCTTACTTATGCATATAATAGTTTTTAAAAACTGCATATTCTGAATATTATGTATGAAATTATCTAATAGTTCATCAACTCCACTGATTATTATAAGTGCATTTTTTAGGAATCTTAGATTATTTATTATTACTGGCAAAGTCAATATTTGTATTTAGTGTGTTTTAATGACTAATAATTATTAACTTGAAATACTGTTTTAATTTATAAAAGATTTATTAGAGTATGATAGCAACTCAGTATATATTGTTGAGAACAATGACTAGGGCTATCTATTCTTATATTTCATGTAATGAGCATTTAAAATGATGTACTTGTATCTTTAACATGCTTCAAAGTTAATTGATGAAATTTTAGAATTTTGGCGGTTTTTTAGACTATTTAAGAACTACTGTTGGATCTATTGATTGTTCTGAAGAAGTCTACAATACGTAGATGAAAGCGCTAAACTTTCGAGTTTTAATTGTGTTCAAATAATAGCAAATAAAGTGTGGATCGTGACATTCTACTGGAACTGTTTTGTGCTTAGTTTATGGTGTTGTCGTGAGTTCCAGTCATTTTGTTGGTTATCTATAGATCTACATGTGGAGAGAGATATGCATAGTATGGCTTATCGAAATGTACAAGACAGAAAATTACAAAAGGAAAACTATTTCCTTATGAGAGATGTTGCCAAAGATGATAAATTTGGACAATTTGAGTTGTGGCAGTGTTGCGGAAATAATTTTTCTAAGGTAATACATAAGATTGCAGTTAAGGGGCAGGATTTACATTAGCATGCATTAATAAGGATTGGGGGCTAACTTCATTCCCCCATCCATGCCACCCTACTAATGAGTGCTAACCCTAACCATACTGCTGCCCTAACCTCAACCATTGCACATTACTTTTGAAAAACCCTTTCTGTAACACTGTCACTACACAAGACTTTCACGTCACATACAGCACTTCATACACACCCACAATACTAAATCCTATCCCATTACCTATTTCTTACTGTAGTCTAACTCGCACAGCGCCCCCTCCAGTGCTGAATCTTCTGAATATCCAACAGTTTCGGAAGACGCATTATTTTCTTCTAGTGTCCACTGTGGAGTGCATGCATGTAGCTAGAATCTGTCTGTATTTTGTGTACTTTTTATTTCTAAAGCATTTTTAAGGGAAGTAGTAGTCCCTTTTCATGTTTGTAGTGAAATATTTCAGATATTGTACTTGCACATGCTCAAACTTAATTTTTTGTGATTGTAGATTTGCATGCAGTTGTGTTAAACTAATTGCAGAGATCAGTATTTGACATTTACTTGATCTGGAGCCTTGATATTGCTTTGCATTTTATTAAATAGTGAACAATATTTTAACAGCAGTTGTATTTTATTAAAATGAGCAGTGTTTTGAAGTCAAAGTGTAACACTGTCAAACTTTGACTGGTGCCAGGAATCTGAAGTCTTTATGGCTTGGACAAAACAATTATTCTAGCACCAGTCAGTAAAGTTTAACTATGTTGCACTTGATTTTTTCTTTATTTTTTTTTCCAGTATGTGTTTAATGCAGTCTGTTTTTTTTTATGTTCAGTATAACTCTCTTAAAATGCCTGAACTGTATTTGGGCAGGGGGGGGGGGTATAGGAGAGAGAGGGATGTTTGAGTGGTGCTGGCACATTCTCCATTGCACTTCATAGCAACTAAGTATTTTAAAATGATTGCAGAAGCATTTGGCTTTGTATTACTTGTGTCAGATGTGGAGTTGTGACACTCTGATTCTCATTTTATGAGGTGGAACGTAAATTGGCATCAGTCTAAGTTTACAAGCATTGTGCCTGAGCTGTACTCCCTTGACTGCAGACGTGACATTCAGGTGGGGGACCTAGTAAAGCTGTAACATATTGCACTGTACTTCATGAACATGGAGAAGTAGTGTACAGAAATATTTGCTTTGTTTGGCAACACTGCAACTGTGAGCTTTTTTTTTTTTTTTTTTTTTAAATGCTGTAGCTTGACTGCTGTCTGAAGCAGTGAAATGGTTGTATTCACTCTTCTAGTTTGAGAGGTTGTACATAGCTGGTGAGCAGCTTTATAGTAGTATTTCTGGTTCAAAGCAGTCTGCCGTTGTCCAGTAGAAGGACATTTTTATATATATATATATATATATATATATATATATATATATATATATATATATATATATATATATATATATATATATATATACACACACACACATATATGAAAGATTTCATGGAGGTTAGCTACACATCCTGTGTTACTCTGCATTCAGACAAAACAGAATTACATACACACACTGTTAAACATTAATGAACTACCAGAAGTAAAGATTTCATGGAGGTTAGCTACACAGGCTGTGTTACTCTGCATTCAGACAAAACAGAATTATTTGATTTAACAGAGGGGTATTGTTGGTGTGATGTTTCAGGATGTCTGGTTTAGTTTACAATTTTTTTTGCGTAATAGGTTTCGCTCCTAAGATTGCATACCATCTAAAATGAAGCCATGTCTAGATTTTGGGTAGGATAAAAAAATGCATCTAGTGTGCTTTGACTGCAGTTAGGTGGTGGTGAGGGACGCCTTTGTTTGGTTCGATTGTGGTTATGTTCCACTACTTTAAGATTACAGGACAAAGGCTTAACCATTGCAAGTTACAAAAACTTTTATAATAAATAAGCTGCTTTCCTGAGGTGATACTACTACTCTGGGCAAATGAGTACATGAAGAGATTACTACCATTCAGGTTGCATGACAAAGTAAAGCGCCTGGGGTTGACACACTAAGGATGAAGGCTTCAGTGCATATTGGCATGTAAGCGATCCACATGGGCAGTGCCTGGCAGTATGTAGGGTAGCTGATGTGACTGTTGTAGTCTGAACAGAAGTGCCCCCCCCCCCCCCCCCCCTGTTTGGTATGTGCTCCTTGAGATGGAATGTGCTGGCAGCTGAGAAGGTGAAAGCAACTTGTGGGGAGGGGTGGTGGAGAATGTGCATCTGTTAGTTGTGTGACTCTAGGATTTAGAATTCAATTGTCTTTCAGTAGTGTCTACCTTTTAACTGTTTTTTCTGACCCTACCTCTCCCCAACTCCTCCCATCCAATGCAAAAACAGTTTATATCCATCATTTTCATTCCTTCCTCAAATTAAGGGTTCGGATCTGATCTGACTTGGCCAATTTCTTTTACAGTCTAGGATCCAGCTCTCGAGCTCCTCCGTTTGTCCATAATGCCCTTGATCACAGCTTTACCTCAGATTTCATTTTCCACTGTAGTGATCGGTCAGGATTTCGCTGTCTCGAGCTGGGAGTTGTGATATATTTTTGGAGATTTTATTTCTAAATCTTTATTTTTTTCTTACTCTCTCCCTCTCATTACCTTTTAGAGCTAGTGTAAAATTTAATCAGAGCTTTTTTGACTGCTGGCGTAGTCTTTTCTACCATCGTTGGTAGCTTTTCCCTTTTCTTACCTTTTCTGAGATAGTTTTCTCATACCAGTGTTGGTATTTTCTCCTTTCAAAATAAATGTACAACATTTTTTTGCTCTGTTAGTGCCTCTTTCCCGTACGACAGGCAAACCTACCAGCTTCAAGAAATGCACTTATTGTGGGCATAAGATACCCAATTCTGATGCCTACAGGGAGTGCATGTATTGTTAAGAGTATCCCACTGAACAGATTCTTCAGGTTTATGAACAGATCCTTCAGGTTTCTTGTGAAATCCTGTGCAGGCTTCAATCCCAGGTAAATAAGTGACGGACATAAACTAATTCTGAAGGTTATGTTGCCTGCATCTTCATCTGCAGTTCCTATTAATTCAGGGGCTCAAAGCCCCTTGAAGTAAGAAAATTTCAGCGACTTGGGAGTATAAGAAATGCTCCCCTGTCCAATCTCCTCTGTCCGCTCCAAGTTTGGAGCCGCCATCAAAAATTAAAAAAAAAAAAGTCTAGAGTCCGACCTTGTTGGAACTTACTACCGCTAAGGTTAAAAAGGTTTCTGATCTGACATGGTCTGACCCAGTCACATTCCCTCTGTAGTTCTCCTCGGATTTGGTCTCCGCACTTCTCTCCAAAGTCTGCATCTCCAAGATTGAAGTCCCCTTTCTTGCAAGAGTTGCCTAAAAAGAGCCCCCCCCAGCAGCCTCCTACATCAGGTCTTCCAGGAGTCTTTCTTAATATGATGTAAATAGGATGATAGTTTCTTAGAGCTCAGATCCAGATGGGGGGGGGGGTCCTTCAGGCTCTGTCCCGTATTGGATCGGCAAGTCTGCAACCTTCCATCTTTTAGTGACTCCTTCACCGATCCAGCCGGTAGTTTCAGAGCTATTGATCTGAAGATTCTGAGAGTACATGTGTCTGATTTGAGAGGGTTACCTTCCTCGACTCGGACTCCTTCCTTGATCTGTTCAGCTCCAAGTGTTTCAGAGCAGAATGAGTCCTGGAGCCAAAGCGTCATCTTGTCCAGAGGGATGGCTTAGACTGAGGATTTTAGAGCCATCACTTCCCCTGAGTGCATCAGCACTGGATAGTTTGGGTCAGATTCCCTTTTCAGGGTGGAATCCCCGGGGAGGGGGGGGGGGTAGAGAGCTGGCTGATCAGAGTGCTTCAGCTCCAGAAAGGTTGATTTCCACTACTCTTGGACTTTCTGCCTTTGAGGTAGTGGAAAGGGATTTCTCGTGTACAGAGAATCCTTCAACTATCACCTGTTCGGATCCTATTCCCATCCCGCCTCTGGATCTGAGTTAACAAGTCTCCTCATCTTACTCCACAGGGACAGCCAACCTGTAAGAGCTTCCAGGTGCTCCCTGTACATGTGCTTCCCCTTTCTTCTAAACTCTTCCCTAGAGTATCCCACTGAACAGATTCTTCAGAAGAAACGGTGCAAAAGGAGGCATTTAGATTCCTTCCAGGAATCATTGACAGAGCACTGATTTTGGTGAAGGGGTCCCCCAGATTTCCACAAGAAGGCATCTAATTTGGCAACATTTTAGAAATCCTGTACCAAAAAGGTGGATGGCCTTCCTCAGAACCCTTCTCAGGAGGAATCTGTGTTTATAGAAGCTTTTGGGTATGGCCCATCTACATCTTGGGTTATCACCACAACCCCCCGGCAGATGAGTTTGTCAGCATTGCCTCCCACTGGGAATGTAAAGAGCCAGGTTCCACAGAGACCATCCCTAAACTCCCAGACAAGATTCTGAATGCACCACTAGAGACAACATTGGTCCAAGGGTATTCTTCTAGATATCATGGTTGTTGCTGCAGCCATGAAAATGGATCTAGCTGAACAGAGCAACTGTCGATCCCCCTAAACAGAGAGAGCTCCTTAATAAAGGAGCTCTCTAACTCTACCCCAGGGTCTGTTGAAGGGGGAAACCAAAGCTTATTCTTCACAACTGGCAACCCTAGAATCCATATCAAACGTGTCCATGATTTTAATCTCTCACATGGCTGAAGGTTTCTTACTGGCTGCCAGTGTACAGGCATATCCATTAGGAGACCTGTTTTGACATGCTTGTGCAACTTTGCAGAGACCTTTAAAGTGTCATTCATCAATGCTGCTTTTGATGGATCCTCCCTTTTGGGGCCCACTGTTGGGAGACCCTTTCCCTTAGTGAATAAGATGGAAAGACCCCATCTGCTGTGAAAAAAAAAAAAAAAAAAAAAAAAAAAAAATCTTTTTCTACTCCGCAGAGATCCTTCTCCAAAAATCGATGTAAGAATGTGGTTTCGGAAATCTCCAGAGCCTTTTCAAGATTTACGTGGAGAATTTTCCCCTCAGTGTGGGGGGTAATTACAATAATAGAAGATGCCTCCCATGTTGCAGAGGGAGTCTGCAAAATCAAGGTTCTTAAGATTCTCTCACAGACCCTTTCAATGTTCCTGAAAGGTTTGCCCGACTGTCCTGTGGAAACAGTTGGATGCTTGTCATTGCACCCAGGCATGGGTGCAAAGAATCCTATCCAGAGGATATTCTATTCCCTTTTTACAAAATCCACAGAAAAGAAGAAAAAAAAAACACCTCCAAGTTCCAACCAGTCAAGGGGAGCAAGCAGCCCTA
Source organism: Protopterus annectens (assembly GCF_019279795.1). Classification (NCBI taxonomy): domain Eukaryota; kingdom Metazoa; phylum Chordata; order Ceratodontiformes; family Protopteridae; genus Protopterus; species Protopterus annectens. The sequence goes on from NC_056733.1 coordinate 825,432,250, forward strand.
GAAATTCAAAAGCTGCTAGACAAGAGACATCCAAGAGGTCCCACCAAACCAGAGAGGATCCATTTTTTACTCAAGGTTCTAACTAAACAAATTCATAAAGAACTCCAAATTCCAGATGGTCACAGTTCAGTCCATTCTACCATTGTCCCGGAAAGGCGACTGGATGTGCTCTATAGATGTGAAGGATGCACACTATCACATAAAAATGAACAGACTATCCTGAAGATTTCCTTGCTTCCAACTTGAAGCCAGTCATCATCAGTTCAGAGCCCTGCCCTTTGATCTTAACATAGTCCCCAGGGTGTTCACCACATGTATTGTCAGTGGTTGCAGCTCAGCTATGACTGCATGGATTTCTGGGTGTTTTGTTATTTAGACTGGCATCTTACCGCATCAACCAGACAGTCTGTGGCTGTTATCAACAGATATCTTCTTCAGTTGACTTGCTGTCTGGGTATCACTGTGAATCTTGCAAAGTCCAAACTTCAGCCAGTACAAGCCTTGGAGTTTATAGGGGCTCCCCTATGCATGGTGAATCTTCAAGCATTCTTGCTACAGAGTAGAATTCTTACTTTAAGGTTATCGGTCAAGTTCCGTCTCATCCTTTTTCTCCAGACAAACTGGTCATAAAATCTTTGGGATTGATGGCTGCTGCAATCACATTGATACCAACAGCTCGTTTTCACACGAGGATCCTTCAGGAACGTCCATTCTACACCAAGCATTACAATTTCCAGTAAAACTATCCAGGATATGCAAGGATTTGTTAGTATGGTGGATCCAATCCATTGAGATTTGCCAGGGCTGCCCTTTTATCCTTCCTCCACCCACTGCAGCATTGACCACTGACATCTCCCATTACGGGGGGGGGGGGGGGGGGTGCATTACTTGGGATGGGCTATTCAAGGCACATGAACCCTAGTAGAGGCCAAGTTGCATGTAAATGTTCTGGAAATGAAAACAGTCTTATTAGCTTTGCAGGCCTTTCAGAACTCTCTCCCTCTGGGGACCGTTGCTATTCAAACTGACAATATGTCAGTGGTTTTGGTACATCAACAAATGGGGGGGGGGGGGGCAGATCTTACCCTCTTTGCCAAGAAGCAGCGAGTGTGTGGCAATGGGTGATCTTACCCAACCCTTTTCTTACAGCAACTTACATTCCTGAGAAGTCAAATGTGCTAGCAGACAGGCTGAACAGGACTGTTTTGATGCCTCACAAGTGGTGTCTGTCAGTGGCAAACATAATACCCTGCCAGTGGCATCAACCATGCTGTGACCTATTTACCTCTCCCCTCAAGTGCAGCAGGTTCTTTGCCCTAATCCCTCCTCTGGGACAGTCGCAGAGAAATGCTCTAGTCCACATTTGGCCCTCCAGTCTTAGTTATGCTTATCCTGGCCTACCCTTAATACCCAAGTTTCTTCAGAAAGCTTTCAGGTTGAAGAGCAAAGTAATCCTCATTGCCGCCTCCTGGCCTCAGCAGATTTGGTTCCCATTCTTGTGGTCTCATATTTAATATGTCCTCTGTGGACACTGGACCCCAGTCTAGATCACCTTTCACACCCATCAGGCCTGACTCATCTGGACATTCTGGACCTCAAATTGACCACATGGTTTCTCCAGTACCAATGATGACTAGACATTCCAGGCTTTTCTCTCCAGTGCAAAGAATATTTTCATCCCAGAAACCATCTACAAAGATTTATAAAAGTAAATGGAAGAGATTTTCCTTATGGGCTCAGCAGAGAGATCTGGATCCTTTCTCTGCTCCGATTTCTACTGTTTTAAAATTTCTAGCATTTCTTTTCCAGAGTGGGGCCAGTTTCTCTACTATTGGTGAAGTTCAGCTGACTAGCATTTTGAATTTTCATGTCAGAGATAATGCCTTCCATTTGGTATTATCTAAGCTATATAAGGCTTTCATTAAAGGCACCTTTTTTTTTTACTTAGGCCACCTATTAAGACCCTGCCACCACCTTGGGATCTTACTTCTGATTTACTGAGTCTAATACAGTTGCCCTTTCAACCCTCTGCAAAAATGGACCTCCGGTTTCTTTCTTGGATAACCTTTTTTCTTGTAGCCATAACTTCAGCGAGTCTCTGAAATCCAAGTACTTCAAGACCGCCTTATTTGACCATCTATAAGGACAAAGTTGCCTTGCATACAAATCCATCCTTACCCAAAATTGCATCAGAAGCAAATAGTTTGCCAGTTTTCTTCCCTAAATTTGAGAACAAAGGAGAATACATGCTTCATCCATTAGATGTACATAGACTCCTTTGTTTCTATCATCATAGAACGAAGGAAATTAGACTGGGCAGTTTTCTTTTGCTAAGAACAGATGGGGTAGTCCTGTCTCAAAACTGCAGTAGCCAAATAGTTAACTGAATGTATTTCTCATGTGTATTCCCTAAAAGGTTTGACCTTACCAAAAGAACCAAGAGCTCATTCATCTAGGTCAATGGCTACATCTGCTTTTTGATCCAGAGCTTCCATTGATATTTGTTCAGCTGCCACATGGTTAAAACTCGTACCGTTGTAGCCCATTGGACATTTCCAGGAATAGAGCTGCATTTGGTTCTGTGGTATTCCGGAATAGTCTTCCATGAGGGACACCCAAGATTACTATGGCTGGGGACTCCATCCCATCTGTTTTTGGAACAGATTAAAATGTCAGATATGAATTATGTACTTACCATAGCTATGTATCTGTGTTGTCAGTTTTCATTCTTGCTTGACTTCCCTCCCACCTCCCCCCCCCCCCCCCCGTCCTTGGCTTTGGAAATGACCACATGGAGTTTGGTCAGGAACCATTGTTCCTGTTTGAGCCTCTCTTCTGTTCTATAACATCTCTTTATCAGTGTTTTGTATATATTGTCTTTTTTCTAACATAGCTTAGAGACAGCAAACGTTATTTGAGGTAAAGCTGTGATCAGGGGCATAGACTGTAAAAGTGGCCAAATCTGATCAGAGGATCGGATCTGAACATATCCATTGAGGAAGAATGAAAATGGACAACAGAAATGCATAGTTATGGTAAGTACATAACTTAAATTTTTGTTTTATATAATTTTATTTTTGTCTCTTCTCGAACTAATTGGATAGGTTTGGAAGTGACTGGTATTTTGGTGCATTGCGTTTTTTTGATTTTCTGTTGACCAAGTTTGTTTTATGAAGAATAAGGCCTCTTGTTTTAGTAAATGCAGTATCTCCACAAATGTTGTTCCAAGATTTGCATAGGCTATGTATTGTGTCTTGGGTTGTGTCTTGGGTTTGGCTTCTTGACACAGATTGCATCATCTGCAAGAATTTTTGTTCTAAACTCTACAAGACAGGACAAAGAAACTTATTCTAAAAGGTTTACTTTTAAGGGAAGTAGGTAACCTGAAGGGGAAAAAAGGATGATATAACATGCAAGAAAGATTGTCATCTGAATTAAGAAAGGAGAAACAGGAGAGTAAAGACTCTAAACTTCAGATGTTCTTCATCTCACATTGCTGCAGTCCTTGCATATGGGTAGTCCGCTGTCCTCGGTCGGCCCGAATACCAAAGTATTAGGCTGACGTCGGTCAAGGTGCTTAAAACTGACATCAGGACGTCAGGGTACAAAAGCGCATGACCGACGTCATTTCCTCAGTCTTTTTTGCCGCATGGTCCGATGCAGAAGCAGCGTTGCAAGTGCCGTTCGGCGTTCTGAAATATTCGGAGTTTCAGACCGAATCCAAGTTGGCTAAGTACCCGTTGGGGATTATTTTGTTTTTCTTGCCTCAGTGTTTTACGGATGTCAGAAAAAGTGAATAACTGTATTTCTTGTGGGAAACAGATACCGCATAGGGATTATCATTCTTTGTGTATTCCTTGTTTGGGGCCTGAGCACGACGTTGTTGGGTGTCGCTTTTGTGCTAGGTTCAATAAACGCACTATTAAGCGAAGGTTGGATTGTGCTAGGCTGGTCTTTGGGAAGCGGTGCAATTATAATATGCCGTCGGATTCTCCGGCGCCCGCTTCTGCGAAGAAGCGCAAAGACAAAACAGTTAAACCCAGGCAAGATGAGTCGTCCGTTCCGGACGCCGGTTCTTTAGAAGCTTCAGTGGAACCGGTGGTTCCGACGGAGACTTCTCTGGAGTCTCAGGGGGAGACTTTGATTTTGCAGGAGGTGGTCTCTCAGGAGGCAGGTCAGGCTGAAGGGGCTTCCCAAGTTACTGTACTCCCCTCCCTTCCTAGGGTGGTTAGGCCTTCTCCTTCTGTTTCCAAGGCTTCTCCCAGAGGCAGGCCAGTTTCAGCTTCTGTTGGTGTCACTCCTAGTTCAGCAGGGTCTGTGCCTAAGAAGCACATGCTTAAAATGGCAGAAGATTTAATTACTCTGATTAGAGGTTCTATGCCCCTCCTGATAAGAGGCCTAGGGTGGAGCCAGAGTTGGGAAGTTTTGAGCAGGCTTCGGATATTTCAGAGTCTTCAGCTGAAGACTTGCAGGAGTATTCTCCTTATTCTGATTCTGATGCAGATGATTCCACTCCTTCTGCTTCTCCTCCAGAGGATTTTTCTTTTTCAGAGACACTTCATTCTATGAGGGAACATTTTAAGTGGGAAGGTCAGGACTTCTCTGATTCTAGGAAAAGGCTTAGGGAGTTTTTGCTGTTACCCCAGCATAGGCCCTTGGCTATACCCCTGTTCTGGATGTTGTGGAAGATGTGTTTGCAGAGGCTTCACTTAATCCTGATTCTCTGCCTCCTGCTCCTGTTAAACCGGATAGGTATTACAGGGTGCCTGAGGCTCATAAATATCTTTATAAGAGTCCTAGGGCGGACGCAGAAACTATTAGTCAGGGACCTAAGGGTGTCAAGGCCTCTGTTGTAGAAAATCCGGTTCCTCTAGATAAAGAAGCCAGAGCTTTGGATAGATGGGGAAAGAAGGTCTATACATCTTCTACCTTAGCTATGAGGGCTTTGAATTGCCAGTTTCATATGTTGAAATATCAAAACTTTCTTCTTTCTCAATTGAAGTCTAAGGTGGATGCTCTGGCGGAAGGCATTGAGTGTAAAGAGTTGCAAGATTTGGTGCATGTCTCTGAACAAGTGGGTAAGCATTCATTACAGTGTGGTTTTGATGCTGTGCAGGTCTCGTCTAGGGTGGCTGCCACTGGCTCAGTTCTTCGCAGGCACGCCTGGTTAAAGGATCAGAATTTATCTGACCATGTTAAGACAAGGATTTTGGATACTCCTTTGCAGTCTGATGTGTTGTTTGGTTCACCTGTGGAATCAGTCTTGAAGAAAATGGAAGACAAGGCTAAGTCTATGCAGGCTGTTAAGGATTTTTTGCAAGTTCAGCCTCCGAAGTTTAGTAGGAATTGGCCTGCTAAGGGGTGGGCGTATCCTTCTTATGATTCTCAGTCTAGGGGTAGATCTAGGCGTGGTAGGGGCAGAGCTCAGAGTTCTTTCAGGCCTAGAACAGGAGTTCACCTGCACAATCTTCGGGTGAGGGCAGGGGCCAGTCCTTTCGTAAACAGGCCCAATGACCTACTTTTTCAGCTGCCAGATCCTTCTTGCCTGGCAGCACCTTTGGGAGGAAAGTTAGCACTCTTCAAGGAAAATTGGATGTTGATTACCCAAGACAAATGGGTATTGGATATCATACACCAGGGTTACAAGTTTTATTTCCATACCTTGCCTCCTTTCAAAGGCATGCCGGACGTTCCTCCTCAGCAAAGACTAGAGGCTCGCAAACAAATTTCTTTACTACTTCAAATAGGGGCCATACAAACGGTTCCTCTGCCAGAAGTGGGCCTAGGATTTTATTCTCGTCTGTTTCTAGTACCAAAGAAAGGAAACACGTGGAGACCAATTTTGGATTTATCCATCCTCAACACATATCTGGACATTCCCAAGTTCAAAATGTTAACGTTACAACAGCTTTTACCTCTGCTGGGCAAAGATCACTGGATGGTGACTCTGGATCTCAAAGAGGCTTACCTTCATGTTCCTATCAGGCCCAGTTGCAGGAAGTATCTGCGTTTTCGGGCTGGGACTTCACATTATCAGTTCTCTGCATTGCCCTTTGGCTTATCTAATGCGCCCAGAGTGTTCATGAAGGTTCTGGCTCCAGTGGTAGCTTTCTTCAGGCTAAGAGGAATACAGATCTATCCTTATTTGGACGATTGCCTGATTCTGGCCCAAGAAAAGGACGAACTTCTTCATCATTTACAGTATGTGATGGCAGTGTTAAGATGCCTGGGGTATTCTGTGAACGAAATAAAGTCCAGTCTAGTACCCTCTCAGGACATGTGCTTTCTGGGTGTGAGACTGAATACAGCATCCCAGATGGCCTTTTTGACCCCGGACAAACAAAAGAATCTTTCTCTTTACTTCCACCAGTTGTCTCGTCAGTCCAGGCTGACTGCAAGGACAGTCCTTCAAGCCTTGAGGTTCATGGCATCTTGTATTCTGGTACTTCCCAATGCCAAACTGCATATGAGGAAGCTACAATGGTATCTCAAGAATGTATGGACACAGCACTGCCAAGATTTGGACACTGTCATTCAAATAATACCTTGCATTCAAAAGGAATTTTTGTGGTGGGCTCAGGAATGTCACCTAAACAAGGGACTCTCTGTGACCCGGCCAGAGGCGAGTCAGATTTTAACGACAGATGCCTCAGACAAAGCTTGGGGAGCTCATCTAAATGGAAAATGGATACAAGACACGTGGCCTGCCAGACTTCAACATCTACATATCAACTTGAAGGAGATGTTAGCAGTTCAATTTGCATTGATAGCTTTCAAGGATTTACTTCTTCCAGGGCAGGTGTTGATTCAAACAGACAACACAGCTGTCATGTGGTACATCAACAAGCAAGGGGGAACGCATTCTTATCCTCTATGCAGACCAGCAATGATTTTGTGGGAGACTGCTCTCAGTTTACAGCTAAATCTTCAGGCAAGGTTTCTGCCAGGAGCACAGAACTCCTTAGCAGATGTGTTGAGCAGACAAATTATGGATCCCCACGAGTGGAAATTGGATCCTCATGTATTCCAGAGGTTGACAGTGTTATGGGGAACTCCAGACATAGATCTGTTCGCTTCTCCACTAAATTACCAGCTGCCAAAGTTTTGCACAAAAAGGTTTCATCCCTCAGCTTGGAAAGTGGATACTCTCTCATTCAATTGGAGCAATCTTCACGTGTATGCCTTTCCACCTCTGCCTCTCCTCCCAAAGGTACTGCTGAAGGTCAGACAGGACAAGCCAAACATGATTTTAATAGCTCCAGATTGGCCTCGACAGCACTGGTACCCATTACTGAGAAGTCTGGTACGGGAGCCTCCATGGCCTTTGCCTTCGATTCCTCACCTGCTGTCTCAGGAGAACGGTCATTTACTCTGTCAAACTTCATTCTCTACATCTGACAGCCTGGCATGTTCTGGTTTAAACCCTGGAGGGTCTCCGCTTCCACAACAAGTTTTGAATGTTATTTTGGAGACCAGAAGGCCTAGTACAAGGAAAGTTTACGCAGATAAATGGAGGAGATTTTTATTTTGGAGTACAGCAAAGGACTTTGATGTTTCTAAACCTAATTTAAGTGTGGCACTTCAATACCTTACTGAGTTATTGGACAAAGGTTTGTCCTTCTCCTCTATAAAGGTTCATGCTGCAGCAATCTCTGCTCACTATGACTGTGACCCACCATTATTTTCTCAGCCTTTGTTTAAGCAATTTCTTAGAGGGGCAAAGAATATAAGACCCCCACGTAGAGCTCCTACTCCTGCTTGGGATCTCAATTTTGTGTTGGAGAAACTCACTCTACAACCTTTTGAGCCTGCAGCATCGGCAGAGTTGAAATATTTATCTTGGAAGACTGCTTTTTTGTTGGCCATTACCTCTGCGAGAAGGGTTTCTGAATTACAGGCCCTTATGGCAGTTGAGCCTTTCTTCATTTTCCACAAGGATAGGGTGTCTTTGCGTACTAATCCTTCTTTTATGCCTAAAGTGGTTTCTAGTGTGGCTTTAAACCAAACTATTCATTTGCCTACTTTTTATGCAAACCCCCAAAATAAAGGGGAAAAGATTTTGCACACTTTGGATATTCACTGACAGTTGCGATATTATTTGAGCAGAACTAAAGGGTTCAGGCAGTCTCAGCAGTTGTTTGTTTCTTTTGATTTGGGTTCTCAGGGCAAACCTGTTTCAAAACAAACTATTTCTAAGTGGATTGGTTTTTGTATTGCTTTCTGTTATTCCCATCATGGTAAGGAGATTTCAGCTGGGATTAGGCCTCATTCCACTAGGGCTACTGCCACTTCTACAGCTTTTTTAAGGGGGGTGGCTACTAAAGATATTTTGGAAGCAGCTACTTGGAGTTCAGTGCATACTTTCTCTAAGCATTACCACCTTCCACTTTACTCTAAATCTAGGGCTGGATTTGCAACTGCAATTTTACAAGGCATGTTGGCAGCTCCTAATGTAGTTTTGCCATCCTCCCTTACCTCTGCTTTGGGATTCTACCCATATGTAAGGACTGCAGCAATGTGAGATGAAGAACATAGTACAGTTTTGTACCTACCATAAATGTAGATGTTCGAAGATCCACATTGCTGCAGTCCAATTTACCCTCCCTCCTTCCCCTCTATTGTTGAAGGTGGTGGTGTGGTTTGTGTTGTACATATTGTAAATATGGTTAGTGCACGGGTGGTTGGTTGGGTTTTGCTGGTTTTTGGCTTTGGCCTGTCTTGTTAGGGCCTTCTGACATCTGGGGCAAGAAAAGACTGAGGAAATGACGTCGGTCATGCGCTTTTGTACCCTGACGTCCTGATGTCAGTTTTAAGCGCCTTGACCGACGTCAGCCTAATACTTTGGTATTCGGGCCGACTGAGGACAGCGGACTACCCATATGTAAGGACTGCAGCAATGTGGATCTTCGAACATCTACATTTATGGTAGGTACAAAACTGTACTTTCTTGAGAAATTATCCCCAGCCAGAGTTTTCAGGACCTCTGCTGCTTCGCCGGTGCATATGGGATCCTTGTCGATCTCAACTTCTGCCTACCTTAACTTGCCACCTTGACAGGATTCCTGTGGACCAACAGACTCTGCTGTGAAGAGGAAAGCAGTAAGCATCTTCTCAGAGCAATTGTTACATTTTCTTCTAGACTGACATCTGCTTCATTTCATTCCTCAAGGTCCCTTCAAAGTCTTACCCCTGCTTGATTGTGGCAAGTTTTCAACTTTAGTGATGGCTCCGCTTCTGTTTGGTGTTCTCTGCACTCTGTGTCTAGGGTGGCATGAGAAGGCCCTACCTGTTTTTATTCTTCAGGTCCAGTTTGTGCTCAGGGAATTTTGGAGCAGACTAGATCTCATGCTAATGTTTTCTGCTAGTCAGGATCTTTGTTTGGTGTCGGTGCTTTCGGTTCAGGTTGCTGGGTCAACATCAGTCATGTCTGCGCCATCCACATTAGGCCAGAGAGGGTTAGCACTGGAGCCTCTCTCAACTGGCACTGAATTTCTCAGGGCCCTTGACCATGTTGCTGCAGTTAGGGTTTGACCCCTCAGTACTGAAGCCCATCTTCATGACATCAGCACCATCGTCGTCAAGGATGGCAATCAATATCAAGATCACCCCTCTTTCGATCTTGCTTTTCAACACCTGTACCATCAGTATGTTGGAGTCAACAGAGCAAAAAGGGACCTATTCAGGTCCCAGACTGATAATTGGCATTCCTTCAGTCCCACCCTCACTCCCCATGGAAGATGAACCATTTGGCTTTTTGTCAGTCTTGCTCATACATGGGTCTGGGATGCATCCTCTTGGTGAGAGCTTGGACAAGTTCCTGCCAAGCCCCCCCCCCCCCCAAGAGAAGATATGCAAAAGAAAACACTTGGACTCAGAGTCCCCCTTCCCCAGAAATGGACCTTGAGGAAGATCCTTCCACACAGTCTCCTTTGGAGGACACCACTTGTGAGATTTTGGAAATGAGATGGGGTATCTTGGCCAGTCAAACCCTCTTCGTTGGAAGATGAGATTCTATAGGTGGTGTGCAGATCCTCACTGTCAGCAGCCTGGGTTGTATTCAAACCCAGCAAGGTAACTGACACTGACTTCTCTAGCACTTTGAGACAGCCCAGTTACAGTTCTTTTCCCTGTAAACCATACAAGGTATGCCAGACTCCCAAGGATGCTCCCTTCTGGAGATAAGGAGTCTATTGCAGCGTTGGCGGCCATCAAGGAGGAGGTCCTAGTGGAAGCACAAGCCATCTGCCTTCCCAGTAAAAAATCTCTGGTAGGCTAGGGAAGTGTGTATATGCATCCGCATACACTTGTCATCACCCAGCAGACGGTCATAACTTTGATCTTTTTCAGCTCCTTTCCTTCTGTTTTTTCCTGCCTCAAATCTATTTTGCAATCAGACTAGTTATTCTTCCAGTCAGATTTGGCAACAAGCTTCCTCTGTCTGGGTTTTAATTCCATTTCACTAGCCTCACATAAGCTGTGTAAGGTGTTTGTAAAAATAATTTTTCCTCAAGACCACATATACACATTCCTTCCCCACTTGAAATTTCAACTTTGCCTCCTTTTGAACCTGCCAATACCACTGATCTAAGTTTTTGTCATGGAGACCCTCTTGTTGGTGTTTTTTAAGCTAGAAGAGTTTCTGAATTGCATACACTTTCTTCCAAATATCCATACCTGATTTTTCACAAGTACCTGGTATCTTTGAGAACTAATTCCTCATTTATGTCCAAAGCCGATACTCTGATCATTTCATTCCCTAACCAGATTTTTTCCCCAATTTTTCAAAGGATGTACAAAGACAACTGATTTTGTTTTCTAATGTCTTTGGTACTGTTGAGTTAAGATGCAAGTTATTCCTTCAGTAGGAGAAAAAAGTAAAAAAATTGACAAAATTCTTACTAATCAAAATAGTTGTCACACTGCATTGTGTACTGTTTTAGCAATAAATCCTTCTTCCCATACCACTGTCACACACTGCCAGAGCTTAAGCTGTACATACTTTACAAAACATTCCAGTCTGGGCACTGCACAGGTCAAAAGCCACCTTTGGGACCTCTGTTCTCAGAGGTAGTTTGTATTCGTATCTCTCAAGGTCTTCCAAGGACTTTGTCCAACGTTTCCTGTGTCTGGGCAATGCAAACCTAAATATATCAGTTGCGTAGTTGGCAGAATAATGGATTTAGTTGGCGTTGCTCTGGACAATGGAAACAGTCTGCTTACCTATCGCCTACCAAACTGTCACATTTGAAGGGGGCTTGAGACAACCTAATTTTAAATGAGCAAAACTTTTGTGTGATTGGCTAAAAACAGTAGTGGCTTGCTGGAGCCAGCTTGTGTCTCCAAAACATTTGAATGTTAAGTCTTTATGGAGGTGCCCAGACGGAGCTTTTTTGAAGTTGAGATTCTTCACCCTTTATATTAGAAGACAAATTATTCCATAATGCAGGTCCTAGCCTGGAAAAAGCTCACTTGTCCAGAGCTGTTTTCAAAGGAGACCTGCTAAGTAAGAAGGTGTTAACCTAGGATTTTAAAGGGAGTATACCTGCTGTCTGAGTCAACTGTATTCAGGAGGACACTAACCCTCTTAACACTTTATAAACGAGAGTGCCAAGTAAGTTAGTTACTTTTTCAGTAGCAGAGAGCCCATTCAACTTTTCCAAAAGAAAGCAGTGGTGAGTGTGGTAGCCAGCCAGCAGGGCAAATCTGCAAATCCTATTCTGTTGTCTGTAGTATTTGTGTATTTTAAGAATATTGAAATGGGGGAGAATGTGCCCAGTTTAGGTAGAAGTACATTTCTGGCAGCACTACCTGACAGTTGAAGCAGGTAGTGCAGGAGCTGTGTAGGCAGCTCTGGCAGAGTGTGACCCAGAAGTGCTGGGTGCCGGTGTTGTCACAGCTGCTTGTGGAATGGTGGAGCGTATTCCAGTTTTTAGGTACAAGTACATATTTGGCCAAGGCCATTTGAGCTATTGGTCATAGAAGATGAGAAATTCTGTAGCGGTTTCAGCTGAGCAAGAGAGTGATCAAAGGTGAGGCCTGGGTGCACTCTGAAACAAAGGGGGAATGTGACGTTAGTTTTATTGTGGTTCATCTGAAGTTTGTTAGCAGACACCCAGTGGCTGCAATGTTTTTCAGTATTTCTTAGTAGCTTAAAAAGAGACATGGGTGACACACAAATTTTAATTCCTTCAGATTTGTATTTATAGTTTATCTGCTTGCATTGGTATCTTTGCTTTGTTTTGAGAAATGTCTGCGAGCATCTGTGTGCAAAAATGCTTGTAGGTTATGTCTGTGCTAATTGGACCTTGCAACAGTGGTATTTGCCTGTGTTTTGGAAAATTATTCCACCTGTCCACTACTGTTGCTGTAGGTAACTGCTTTGGGATCAAAAGACTTTTGAAAGCTAGAAGCACAATTCATTAACACTACCATCTTAATGAAGGTTAATACAGTGTTTCTGTGTTTGGTACCTTGCCTTTTCTGTTCATGGAGTGCAGAAAAGTGAAATGCAGTGCTCTGATTTTGATCTCTTTGTGATTTTTTTTTACTGAGGCAGAACTTTAAATTCTTATAACAAATGTTCCTTTTTCTGCAGTGTAGCGTTGTATATTTATGAAGTTGTGATATAACTGTATGGCTTTGAGTCTGATCTTGGGAGGGCTTTGGCTTGATAAGCTAAGTCCTCTTCCAGCCTGTAGCAGGCACCAGTAGTTTATAGCAGTTATAAATACATGCCTTGTAAGCTTTTTTCTACTTGCTGACCAGTTCTGATAATGCTGACTAATTGTTTTATTTTAATCATGAGGTGTAGACTCACTAAATTTAGAATCATTGTTAGTGGTATACCCCATTGTGAGCCACATCATAATGCACTGCACAGATAGTAAAGAAGCAGAGCAGTAGTAGATGCTGTAACATGTTTTCCAGAAATTTCTTGCTTAACCAGCATTCTTGTATGTAGAAATGTTATGTTGACTTGTGGTGACCACAGGTGCCGTAAGTGATGGTGTGTGAGGTCATTTAGCCAGAAACTGGGTTGAAGGAGATGTTTTCACATGCAGTTTAAGATAAACCAACAAAATGAAATTGATTGAGGTAGAAGTTTGAAAGTTAATGTGCTTGTAATGCTGCAGTCTTGTGTGTGTGGGTGAATGCACATGATGCCATGCAGTGATGCCATTTGAAAAGTGCACCCTGTTGAGTTTGTCTTTATTTCTGAAAGAAGGTACAGCGAAACATGCAGACGCTAACATTAGCAAATGGCATGCAGCCAAGTCCCCCCCCCATCCTTCTGTGTGTCTGTACTAAAAGCATACTGGAGTGTCTCCAGTTTTCCAGTGGCAAATGTATGAAAAACAGTAGCAGCATTCATTTAACCTTTATATACAGAGTTAAATTTAATAAATTTTAAGAAAAAAATCTGTTTGGAAGATCTTCAAAATAAGCATGGTGAAGTGCTAAAATTCTGATAGGGTTTGTCCTTGTAAATTGTGTGCATGTGAACCCTTCATTCATTGCAGTCTATGCCCAACAAAAGCAGCAGCATAATTTTAGCTGCATTGAGGTGGGAAGTTTTTACTGTTATGACATGAGTTTAGAAGTGTGCCTTTAGCAGCCCTTAAGAAGTTGCTTTGACATTTGTAATGCTGAGACCAGTGCATAATCAAAGCTGTAGGAAGGCAACATGGGCTGCACTCAAGTGGCCATGCAGGAACTCCTGTCATTGTAGTAGTTGGGTTTTTGACATTCTGGCACTTTAATAATTGCCTTGTTTACAGAATTGCACAGGTTCTGAGTAAACAAAGTTGATTTACTAATTCAATTTGTTACTCCTTGCAGTTCCGCCCATGACAATGTGAATAAAATACGAGTAGCCATCAAGAAGATAAGCCCATTTGAACACCAGACATACTGCCAGAGGACTCTACGGGAGATCAAAATCTTGCTTCGCTTCAGGCATGAAAATATCATTGGAATCAATGACATTATAAGAGCCCCAACTATCGATCAAATGAAAGATGTGTATCCTTTAAAGCTATAGTCAGTCTGTTTCTTGTACCCGTCATAGTCTACTAATAGTAAAAATGTGTCTCTCTGGCTTTTTGTTTCTGGAACTGTATTTGGTAGCAACCTAGTAACTGGTGATCTGCAAATAACTGTGGTCATCTGTTAACCTTTGAAAGCTTCCAAAGTCAATCTCAGCTGGCATCATATGTGACTGTAACTACACAGCTTAGCCAAACTAAAGCTATTTTGTCAACTCTGAACAAAGTACTTAAGCATAGAAAATAGATGTGTGAAATCCCTAACTCTGCATATTTTTGAATTTTCTCATATTCCACTAGTTGGGGAACATGTACTTTCTGACATTTTACTCTTTGGCATCACCCTCTGTGCTGGGTTAGTGAATAATCAGTCTGTAAAATAGAGCACAAAAGATTTCATACAGGAATGCAGTGGCATGTATACTTCTCTGACTTTGGTAAGTATGCATCAGCCACAGGATGGAGAAGGCTGTATGTGGGTAGTAAACGCCCATTTGGCAAAGCGTTATTTCAGATTTAATTCATACCATGAGCGTGTATGCATTAACTTGGGAAGCCTTCCATAGTGACTAATTGTTGTAAAGAATAGCAAGTAATGAAAATTAAGCCTCCCTGGAAACCGGAGCCAGGGAAGGCTCCCTGGCATAAGTAGGAAAATGAATACTGTGAATCCTGGCACTTGAGAAATGAAACTGATTCCAGTGACGAAACATGAATTCTAAATCATCCCGTTATACCTTTGAATTGTTTTGCAGGGTAGCTATGCCCCATGTGTTCCCACATCCCTACAACTTGTGTACAATCAATCTTCTGTAACATTACTGTTCAGTGTAGGGAGTAGTACTCAAATCTTAGAATTGGTGTGTACTCCGTACATTTGTACTTCATCTTACTCTTACAAGTATTGCAGTTTTGGTACTCTGACTTTCAACACACACTCTGTGGGACAGCCTGAAGGCAAGGACTAGGGAAGGCCAGGGCCTTCATGAAGTCTTGGGGCTGTCATCTTTATGGCACATCTGTCAACCTCTTAATGCAAGAAGTCTGTGCAAAGCCTAAAATGGGGGACAAAAGCTCAAAAACAGGGACATATTTTAAATATTGCTGTTTATAAACTTACAAATCCTGTTATTCTAACAGCTTTCTGTTGGCATGCATTTTCTGAATGATTTGTAGTGTGAAACTCAAATATGTCATTATTTGATCATTATTTAGTGACTTAAATCCTCCGTGATTTGCCAGAAAAACACAGATTTTATGAGGAACAAACCAAATATTTGAGACAAAAATCTGGACATTCTGGAAAAATCTGTACAGTTGAGAAGTATGTTTTAAGGGCAACAAATCTTGTACAGGGACTTACAAATCCTTTTTTAAACACCTTTATTGAATTATCACTTGTGACAGACAGATTTACATTTATATAAAAGGGGGTCTGAATCCTGCCCAGTTTTCTGTATTTATTTTGCTGGCTTTCAAGAGACAGATGTCAGAACAACCAAACCTGTGTGCCAAAATGGGAGACTGCCTGAAGTGTGAGTCTTGAGGATCAAGTCCCCTGGTAGTGGGTGGCTTTTCACATGTGTACAAAGACTTTGAATCCTTTTAAGGAACTGCTTAACCAGTCATTGCCGGTCTACATTAATGTTCTTCACAAGGTCATGATACTCTGACATGACGCACACACACACACCACACAGCTTATAGAGGTTCCACAGATTGAGATGGCATTTGGTGCCACTTATGCAAGGATGGGGAGTCTGTTCCACTTAGTTCAAAGTGAGTGGACTTCCCTGCAGTCTGAGGTAGAGGGGATGAATGTTGTCCCTTTTTCTGAGTTTTGAGACTGTGTGGAATCGCAGGGAACAGGAGTGCATATGCAGGATCTTCCCTGTTGCTGAAGAGCGAATGGTTCTACCATCAACTCCTGCCTTGTGCTCAGAGTAGAATAAGGGGAGGGCCATATTTTCTTGTGTATGGTATAGGTTGATCTTTGGGGTGCCTAACTTGTCTAAGGCCTAGCTGAGACAAGATTACTAATTCCTCGTTTCCAGGAGAGGGCTGAATGTACAGCTTTAGGAATCTGATATTATCTTCACTTTTCCCCTAAATGAAAACTGCTATTAAGGTGGTGCTATTTGGGCCCACCAGCAAACATGCACTGCCTGTCTGTTAGGGGTTAGTTTGTGTTGCTGCTCTTAGTGAGAAATCCCACCATGACTTTGGAATAAGACTGCATTTGGTCTCCACTCCGGTAGCAGAGTTCTTAAGACAAGGAATCTGTTGGTCCCAACAAGTGCAACCTCACTCCGAAGTGTTCCATTCTTCCTCAACCACAGCCAAGGTGGGCTTCACATTCCATAAGTAGAATGTCTGTTAGTAGGACCTGCACTAAGTTCTTTTGCAGAAAAGGAAGGCTTGCATTTGTTTCCCTTTGAGCATCAGGGAAGTTATACTAGGTAAAGACTGACACCACAGTACAAGGACAAAATGATTGACTTTTAACAATTGGCTAAGCTTCTGGTGTCATTCTAAGGGAATCCAGTATCTGTCTGCCTGGGATGACATGATCGACAGACCATGCTGCTTTGCCAGAGATGGCCTGCACCTGTCGCCCTTGGGATTCCAGATACTGGCAAAGGCTCTTGCCACCCCTATAGTGGCTTTTTTAGGCAAGGTTCAAATGACAAATTCACCACCGTAACCGGTACAAGCAAGCAAAATCTGAGGGTAATCCTACTCAACGATAGAAGTCTAAACCTCAAAATGCACTCACTCGAGGCACTCCTTAAAATGGAGAACATTGACATCTGTGCAGTGACAGAGACCTGGTTCAAAGCTCCAGGGAGCACCCCATGCATTACCAGGCTATAATTCATACCACACCTTTTGGCCACCAAACCCGGACCGAAACACTAAAGGTGGAGGCGTGTCCACATTCATTAAGGATATCTACACCTCCAAGCTAGTTGCTCAGCATAATGCATTCGAGATTATCCAAGTTCAGCTAACTCTGGGCAAAACCGCAATCCAGATTATAGCTTGCTACAGACCCCCCCACCATGCCCCAGGATTCCTACTCCTCTTTTCTTGATACACTAGAAAATATTAAGGTACAACCCAACACTCTAATAATGGGTGATTTCAACTATACCCTACCATTAACTGGGAAGACTACTCCTGTACCAACTCTTTTGCTCAACGTTTTCTGGAAATCATCAATTCCGACGCTTTGGATCAACTTATCCACACCCCCACCAGAGGCAGCAATATCCTAGACCTGGTCATCACCAACATTAGTGACAGGTGTTCCACACCAGAGGTCATCTCCTCGTTGGTCAGATCCGACCACAAGCTAATCGCCGTAGACATCCACATCCCGCTCCCACCCCCCCATTAGGAAAACAACCGTAAAAAATTTCTCCGAAGCCAACTTCACGCTTCTTAAGACAGAAGTGGCAAACTTCATGACACCCATGCAGATGGACAATAGAGGTATGACTGCTGAATCCTACACAAATGCACTTTATAAGCACTTACATGAGTGCAAGGATCGTGCTATCCTTAACAGAATCAAGATGCTATCCTCCAAAAAAAGGAAGACAGTCTGGTGGTCTTCTGCCATAAACAAACTCTACAACAGAAGAAAGAAACTGTTGCAAAAAAGAGTAAAATCTCACGATTGGAGGAACTCCCTGGTTAGCCTCAGTAAGAAGCTGAGATCCCTCATAAAATCCTCCAAAGCTAGTTATGAAAACACAATTGCCACTGATTCTAAAGACAGCCACAAAGCATTCTATAGCTGTCAAAAATCTCAATGGCAACACTCTGATCTGCTCTGTTACACCACAGTCACAATAACACAAATATGCAGAACCAACTGATATTGCCAACATCCTGGCAGATAGGTTCTGTGCTAACTTTATCCCCCTCTCACCCCCTAAAGGGCCCATCTTTATACCGGAAGAATGCAAAGTTCCTGTAATCATGGGTGCACAGGTAAAAACTTCACTCTCCAAAGCCAAGAACACAGCATCCATGGGACCTGACAACATCCCAGGCAGCCTTCTACTTGAACTACAGAATGAACTGGCACCTCGCCTAAGTACCATGTTCAAAAATAGCCTCACCTCACGTTTTGTGCCCATTGAATGGCGCACCATGACAGTTATCCCACTCCACAAAGGGGGGGGCCACAACAGACCCCGGGAACTACCACCCCATTAGCCTGACGAGCCTCGTCTGCAAGGCCATGGAATGTATCATCATGGAACTCATAAACAAAGACATTGGAGATCTCCAAACCCTGGACCCCACACAGTTTGGGTTTGTAAAAGGCAGATCATGTCTCCTAAACCTGATAGACTTTGAAGTAGTCACCAAAGCCATAGATGAGGGTAAGGTGGTTCACACAGCCTATCTAGATCTCGCCAAGGCGTTCAACACCATCCCCCACTCTGGAATTATAGATAAACTCACTAAACTAGGTATAAATCCCTATGTCACAAGATGGGTTGCCAACTGGCTTACTGAAAGAACCCACACTGTGAAAGTAGCAGACTCCAAATCAGACTTCAGACCAGTGACAAGTGGAGTGCCACAGGGTTCAGTCCTGGGTCCTCTCCTGTTTAGTATCTACTTCTCTGAAGTACAGGCTAACACAGAAGGTCTTTGGCTAACTAAATTCGCAGATGACTGCAAACTAGGAGCCATAATTGAAACTCCTAACGATGTGGACATCCTACTAAAGGGCCTCACTGAGACATTCCTGGAGACATGGTCTCAAGCTCAGTGCCAAAAAGTGCATCGTCATCCTCTTTTGTAAAAATTCTGTACCCATGAGCTACCACATAGGCGGTAGTCTACTTAACACCGAAAGTGTGATTAGACCTTGGGACACAGGTGGACAGTAGTCTCTCCTTTGATAATCACTTCGCCAAAGTGGTCAGGAAATCCCTTCTACGTGGCACACCATCACAAAAGGTTTCTCATCCAGAAAGAGGTCATTGTTCCCCTCTACTCATCACTCATTAGACCCATTATAGAGTACAACGCCCCTTTTGGTATGTACCTCACAACACCTCTACAACAACTGGAAAACCCGCAAAAATACCTCACAAAGAGGATTACTGGCCTCAAACAGATGCCATACGCAGACCATCTCAAATAACTCCAGCTTTAATCAGTCACATATCGCCTAATCAGAGGCGATCTCTGCCTAACATACAAAGCTATGTCAAACCCAGAGCTGTTGGAAATGCTCCACTTAAAGAAATTCCAATCCCTCTGAGCTACACGCTCTAGGGACCTAAACCTTGTCACCACAATAAACAGAACATGCTGGAGGGATAGATTCCTGTCCCAGAGACTTCCCATACTCTGGAACAGACTATCTATGTCAAACAGAGCTCCTCATTGGCACACTTCAAGAAAAATCTTGATGATTGGATGGGTAATAGGAAATTCACCCCGGGGATCACTTCTGAGGTTCTGCTTGACAGGGGCACAGGAAAATAATTTTCTTGGGTGGCGAAAGCCAGGGTACATTTTTGGCTAAGCTTATACAGGCCCTAGGGCCAATAGCCTAGTACCTACCTATGAACCTATAAAAAGCCCCTTTTCAGCAGAGGCTTGGGGGTGGAAAAACTCCACATTACATTTCCACAGGCAAGTAACATAAGCAAACAGAAAATATACTTGTATACTACTGAGGTATAGTTAACCACTGACTATGTTAAGTACACTATATAGTTGTGGGATGCTGGTCACACACATCTGCAAAACATTCTGCATTATTTTAGTTTGTTGTATAAAGTTGCATTAACATTTTAGTGTACTACAGCAGAGGAGGCATATACATATTTTATCCAGACCGTTATTTCTTTGAGACCTGAACACTGGAGACTGAGGATTTCATTATGCTTATTTCATTTGTCTGCATAGAGAGAAGCATTAGTAATGGTGTTTGTATAAGATCCAGACTGTTAGGATTTTATTCAGATTCTAAATTTTAGAAGGGAAAAGTTCAGAGTAAGTGGGGCTTACTAATGAGGGCATTTAAAGTGTAGGAGTTTCATTGACAGGTACATTTTCATTGAGGTTTCTCATTGTTAATAGACTTCTGATTGTATTTATTGCAAAACTGTGGAACTCTCTTCCAGCAGAGTATAGGTAGTTGGGGGCAGGACCTTGAAGTTCTTCACCTTCTAAGAAGAAAGACAAAAGTAAGACTAAAGGAAAGAGTTGAGAGAGAATCTTTTCCTCCATTTTTTTTTTCCATTTCTTTGATTCCAATGGGAAAACTAGACAAATCCTCATTAAAAATGGCTAAAAGGTGCTCTCTGGAGCAGATGTCTTCACTCGGGCCTAACTTGAAATGTGCATGCAGATCAGAACTTCTCTGTTCTGATCGGTCTCCAAGACCTAGGTAGTCTCCAGAACCAGAGAGTCCCAAACTGCACTCTCCTATTCTAGAGAGAAGGTACTCCAGACCACCATTGGTGGCTTCATCTATTCTATCATCCTGAAGTCTCACTGAGCAAGATGTTGACAGGATAACATTTTTGAGGCTGCAAATCCAGCTTGGATTTAACCCAGTACCATCCCCTGGGGAAAATGAGTACTGGATTTTTCACCCTACCCCTCATCAATCCTGTATGGGTCTACTCTTTGGGTCTGGTGTTGTATCTGACTGGTCCTGGAGCACCTTTGTTGGTACTGGAGTTAACGACTTTGCTGACTGCTTCCTTGTCTTTCAACATAAATGCGGTTGAGTCAAGAGGAGAGACTGAGCTGAAGCATCGGTGACAAATTCTGAGGAGGGGTTGAGTCAGCACCGAGATTCTCGGAGGCATCTCTCCTTCTTGGGACTTTGGCCCTAGATAGCTCTGATCTGAGATCTGCTTCAGGGCCAGGAGCTGTATGTGCTGAGGGTTCCTTTTTATCTTAGGATCAAAGGGTGTCTTCCTTACCTGTTGCAACTGTGGCTTCCTGCCCTCATCTTGATGGATGGGCAGTCTGTTCCAAAGGTTTCCAAGTAGGTCTGTTTCTAGTCTGATTTCGGAGCCTTCTGATATTTCCCCAGAAGGTTCTCACAGGAATCAGGCATACAAACAGAAGCACACAAACAGAAGCACCGACTCTTCTTCTAGAGTCATTCTCCAAAGGCAGTAACACAGAAGAAATGGAGGGTTCCCCCTCGCTCCATCTCTGAAGAAGTCGCCTGTGGTGATGTACTCGAATTGATGGAGAGAAGGTGGGTTGTCCCAAGACCGTTCCCCTGATTTGTCAGTATTCTTGGAAGCTTTTAGTTCTGGCCCAGCATCCTCAAGGGTGATACCAGTTGTTAATACCCTTATTGACCTTTTGGCTCTGCAGACATGAAAGAACCTGTATGTGGTGGAAACCATCCCCAAGAAAGCAGGTAGCATTTTAGTTGCTCCTAAGGACAGGGGATGCAGGAGAAAGGGTCCCCCAGTAGATGCTACAGTGGTAGGGGTAGCAGCAGCCACAAGAAAAGAACTATCTGAAGAGTTCATTCCCCAACAGAGCCAGGGGTGATGGACAAGTTTGGGAAGCGGGCCTATATATCAGTGACTTTTGCTCTTGGATCGGTGAATTATTTGTCTCCCTTAACCAGATTTCATAGAGACTTGACCAAAGAGATCACAAAGTCCCTCTCTGGGTATTGCCAGAGGATGTTCAGAAAATGGACTTCCAGCTTTCTATCCTACAATCCACCTTGAATGTGGTCATGTACTTGCTTTCCAGTGCAGCTGATGGTATGGCTAGAGTGGCAGGCACTGTCAATACCTTGCTCCACCATGCCTGGATACAGCTTTGTGACTTTACTGAAAGCTTTGTCATACTTTGTGAGCAGCCCCTATGATGGCTTAACTCTATTTTAACCTAAGGTTAAAGAGCACTAACCAATAATCAACAGGAATGGTAAGCAGTAGGAGTCCACTTCTCAACCCTACAAAGATCTTTCCATAGGAATCTGATTGGAGAAGATATGGTTCTGCAAGTCAGAGTTCTTACCACAACTCACCAGGTGATAGGCCTCCCCATGATAGGGGGGAAGATAACTATTGAATGATGCCCTAGAGCAGAGGCAGGCCGCATGACCAGGGCTTTTGCTGTCTTTTACTGAGAAATCTTAATGCTCCTGAACAGTTGCCCAACTGCTGCACTCTGGAGGCAGTCAGGGTGCCTATTTTTGCATCCTGAAGCCTGGCACAGTGTAACTTCAGATCTAATGTCCTTTTCTTTCTCCCTGAGCAACTGGGTTATGGATCTGATCCTCTGATCTGACTTGGCCGCATACTTCGGACTTTGGATCCAACTCTAGAGCTCATTCATCTACCAATAATGTACTAGTCCATCCCCAATACCTCATATCGCTTTTGCCACCATCATGCTCAAATGTAGTGTACTTCTCTCGTGGCATTATTTACTGTTCAAATTTTTCATAAGTTTAAAGATCTAAATTTATTCCCGCTTCTCTCTACTATAATATGCCGTATTAGTCTTTGCTTTTTCTGTGTCAGGAGTTTCTTTACTGTTTTTAAAGTAATTTCTTAAATTTACCATCATTGGTAATTTGTCTTTCTGTACTTTGTAACCCCCTACCCTTTTTAAAAGGGTAAAACTTGGTTGCCATCCTTGGCAATTTTTTTTAATATATAGAAATTCTGTTCTTGTATTTCCATTTTCGTATTTTTACTTTTTCCCTTGTACTGTCATGGATGACGAGCCAACAGGTTTTAAAAAAAAATGCACTTGTGGGCACAAAATACCTAACTTGGGTGCCACAAAGACTGTGCATTGTTTAGGAGCAACTCATTTAAACACAAACTGCTCGATATGTGCAGCTTTCAGTTTGAGAGCCTTGGCTGACAGACGCAGTAAACTTTTTTTTAAGGGTTTACTTCCTCCATCATCTACATCTTATCTTTAAGGGCTAAACCCCCCAGTAAGACCAGTAAAGCTCCTTCAGAGCATAGGAAGCATTCACCACTGCAGTCACCCAGGGCTACTTTTGAACCACCTCCTAAAGTTTTGAAACTATCTAATCAGATGGACCCGAAACTAGGCACTCCAGATCCTAAACCTTTAGATCCAATTTATCATATCAGCAAGTCCTACTGCTCAACTTAAGGATCCCTTAACCCTCAGATCTAAAGCTTTGTACTTTATATACTCCTAGAGCTCATTCTACTGAGTTTCATTTGGATCCATTCTCTCCTAGACCCAATTTCTCTTTCAGGCAAACTCCAAAATAATACAGTAGAGCCCAGTCAACCACATCATCCATCAGGTCTTTCTGAAGCAGATGTGAATAGGATGTTGCAAAAGTACCTCAGAGCTCAGCTCCAGATGGGGATTATCTTGGCTCTGTCCCATACTGGATCCGCAAGTCTTCCTGCCACCACTCAGTTTTTTTTTCTCCTACGAGCCATCTTTCAGTTTTGGAGCCCCAGAATCCAACAACTCAGAGTTTGAGTCTGATCAGAAAATTACTTGCTCAACTCAGTCAGCATCCTTGACTGATTCCGCTGATATGCCTTCAGATCAGCCAAGGCTTTGGATCTGTGGGGCTGGGATCTACTCTGATCTTGTTGGATCCATCCCTGCCCATTGGAGCCTCGGCACTGGACAGCTCAGGTCTGGTCCCTCCTCCAGGCACAGATCTGGTTGGAGTTGATTTACCTGCAATGGAACACACTGCTGCAGTGCAGGTGGCCATGGCTTCTCCAGGTCAGTCTGCTCTCAAGGTTGTGGAAAAGGGGCGTCTTCTCGTTCAAGATCTGGTCTCTCTCCCTTTACAGCCTCCCCTTATTCCCTCTGTTCTGAGCTTTGAGTCTTGTTTTCACTCTGTTCCTATGGAGGAACTCCCTTTCTTTTCTGACACCTCCCCCAAACGTCCACAGGAGGTCCATCGGAAGTGAACAAGCAAGATGAGGCACATAGATTTCCCATTGGAATCTCTCACTGAAGATTCTGATTTTTGAGGCAGGAGAAGTCCCCCAGATCACCATCTGATGACATCTCTTTCAGTCCATTCTGCTATTTCTATGCAAGGATGATTGTATGTGCTCTACAGATCTCCAGGATGCACACTATCACATCAAAATAGACGTTCCCAAAGGCTATTGTGCTTTTAGCTGGGAGCCAGTCGCTACCAATTCAGAGCCCCTGCCCTTTGATCTCATCACAGTCCCCAGGGTGGCCATCAAATGTATGGCAGTGGTGCCGGCTCACTTGAGACTAAAAGGATTGACTGTTTCCATACCTAGATGACTAGCTCCTCACCATTTCTAGCATGCATCTCCTAAAACAATCCACGGACGTTTTGCTCCAAATTTGTTGCTCACGAAGTATTAGTCAACTTTGCCAAATCAAATCTGACACTGGTACAAAGCCTGAAGTTTGGTGTTCAGTCGAACTCAACAGAAGTTGCCTCTGCCCTCTCACTGCATAAGACGCACTCAGATCTTAGGTTCATCAGATTCTATCTAATCCGTCTCCTCCAGCCAGGCTTATTCTCCAAGCTTTAGGGTCTATGGCAGCAGCAACAGACCTACTCCCTTTAGCATTCTACTTTATGCAAGTCTTTCAGTGGACTCCTACAGTTCAGTGGTATATTCAACAACCCCCATCTCTTAGTCAAGTGTATATCAATATGCAAATACCATATTCACTAATGTATCCAGGCAGATGGCATTTATCTAGGCCAACCCGTTGTTTTTTCTACCCCCAATGGCCACATTGACTACGGACACCTTCCAATTGGATTGGGGGGCATTATTTGGGGAGGACGGTCCAAGGCACGTGGTCCCCCCAGGAGACCAGTGTGCATATCTACATCTTCTTTTGGCATTGCAGGTAATTCAAGATTCTCTTCCTCTAGGAATTATTGCAGTTCAGATAAACATGTCTGTAGTTGGGTACATCAACAAACAAAGGGAACCCATCTTGCCCTCTGTCAGGAGGATGCGAGTGTGGCAATGGGCGATCTCCAGCAACTGCTTTCTAGTTCAATGCATATTCCAGAGGATTCCAACATACTAGTGCAGAAACTCAGCAGAGCCATTCTGATGCTTCACAAGTGCCTTCTCGGTCAGTGGCAGAGAATATTTTTCATCTTTGGGCCATTCTTGCTGTGACCTTTTTGTCTCTTTACAGGTGCAGCAGGTATTTTGCCTCGGGGGAGTCGCAGGCAGATACTCTAGTCCACATTCGGCCATCTGGTTTCCTTTACTCTTATTCCCCACTTGATTTCATGGAGATTTGGGAATCAAAAGGAACTTTATTGAAGAGCTCCGTCATTCTCATTGCTCCAGTCTGGCCTCTCCAGGTGTGGTTCCCCTTCCTCTGGTCTCATCTTAGTTGCATCTTCCCTGAATACTGTACCCAACTCCAGATCCTCTCTCACACCCCTCATGGGCAAGTTAACCTAGCCCTCTAACTGCATGGTTTCTCCAGTTCCAATAATAGCCATACAGCCTAGGTTTTCTTCCCTGGTATGTATCATTTTATTATCCTCCCAAGAAGACTCCACCAAAAAAGTTTACAAGAGCAAGTGGAAAATATTTCCCTTTGTGCATAAAGAAACATTGACCTTTTTACTGCCCATGTCTCTGCTGTTGATTTTCTTCTGGCTTCTGTTTTCAAAGGAAGAGCTAGTTTATTTTTTTATTTGACATTTGGTAACCGGGAACGTCCACTGGATCAGAGACCCATTTTTCAGTGGAGGCTCAGGGAGAAAAGCTCCAAGAATAATTACAAGAAATGGTATCACATTGTTTGACCAAGTATATACAGTGTGTAAAAGGAACATCAGTTACAGTTAAAGAAATAGTACAGTATAACATCATGTCAAAGTATTTAGAGTATAAAGGTAGCTACAGTATGGATATGAGAAGCATTTAAAAGGCTTGAATTGCCAACAACTACACTTATTAGTAAATACATTAATCTATAAAGTTGCTAGAGCCGTCCGTAATAGCTTGTAGAAGATGAAATCTGGAGCCTAAAGCAAAACTAAACATAGGGACAATAACATAGGTGGATTCACTATTTGGTAGTGACAGTAATCTATGGTGATTTAGGACAGTAGTTGCAGGAACCTATTTGATTATTGTGGTAATGGGACTTTAGTGCAGTTTTGAATGCTTTTAAGGAGACTGAGTAATGGAAGAGGGCAAGTGCATTCCAAGCGTTGGCATGGTGAAGGAATAAAGGCTTTGTCCTATGCGTTTGTTGGGCTTTGACATGCTTAGGAGCTGTTTACTTGACCTAAGATTTCGTGTTTGGGTGTATGCTTGTAAGATGGTTTGAAGAGAGATTCAATAGTTAGGGTTATATAGTAGTTTGTGGGCGAGTGTTGGGAGTAATGTAGATAGTGGGGGAAGTCGAGACAGTTTAAGCTTTTTAAGGCTTGGCATGATGGGCCCAAGTTGGCATGTTGGAGGCAAATTTTTCTATTTTATAGTAGCATGACTGTAATTTATTCTTGAGAGTTGTGTAGGTTAGTGAAAATGGGGCTACCATAAAGGAGAGTAGAGAGGAAGTGTGTTGGTCAATTTTAACTTGGTGGGCATGTCCATAAAAAAATTTGTGCCTGTAGAGCTTACCAAGTTTAAAATGGGTTTTCTTGATTGTATTATAAATATGATTTTCAAAAGAGAGTTTGTAATCAATTGTGTTGCCCAGAAGTTTTGATGATTTTACTAGTTCAATTTCGGTATTTTGTGAGAAAATGTTGAAGTCCTAAGTTAGAGGTTTGGATAAAAATAAGTTTTTATTTTATTTTGGGTTAAGTAGAAGTTGAGCATCATTTAGCCAGGATTCAATAGAAGTAAAGGCTTTTTGTGTTTGTTGTTGAAGGTCCATCAGGCTGTTGGCGGAAGTGATTATCGTAGAATCGTCAGCGTATTGGATGAGAGTGCTAAGACGGGAAACTTTATGGAGGTTATTGATGAAAATGTTAAATAGTAGTGGCCCAAGAATGGACCCCTGGAGAACTCCTGTTTTGTTTGAGCTATTCAGATTGCTTGTTTTGGTATTTGATTGTTTCCTGTCAGAAAGATAGTTGGAAAACCAAGCCAGTGCGTGTGGGGAGCAGTTTAAAGACTTAAGTTGTAATAGTAGTTTAGGGTATGGTACTGTATCAAAAGCTTTGAATAGATTCAGTAAGATAACTGAGGTTAGTAGACCAGTGTCTAAGGCTTTAACAGTATTGGTGAATGAAAGTAAGGCAGTGGTAGTGCTTTGTGCAGGGTGGAAGACATGTTGAGTGAGGGCAAGTAAGTTATCGTTGGTGAGATATTTTAACAGTTGAGTATGTGTACACTTTTCTAGGATTTTAGATAGAGGAGAGATTATAGAGATGGGCCGGTAATTAGAGAGATCACTAGCATTACCACCTTTATGTAGTGGAGTTATAATGGAGTTTTTCCAGAGTTGTGGAATGTATGGTTTGGAGAGGAATCACTTGAGAATGCTTACAGGTTATGCTATAGCATCTGCAGTAAGTTTTAGGTATTCAGCAGAGGGGGAACATGGTTTTGCTTAGGTTATGTGAGAGAGATGGGCACAGGTTGTATAGTAAAAGTAGAGATGGGTGGGTTGCTGTTTATAGGGGGGGCAGTATATGTTTGACTTGGAGAGATTTGTGTTGCTTTTTAAATTATTAGAGGTAAAGTTTTTGTTTGACTAGAGAAATCGTTGACAAGGTTTTGAATATTTTCAATGAAGTGGGTGTTGAAGGTGTGGGCAGTTTCTAGTGGGTCGTTCTCAGGAGAACCTGGTGTAGGATTTTGTTGAGAAGTGAGGAAATTCTATGATAACTATAACTGGCAGCCATATCTAATTTTCATACACAAGACAAATTTTGGCTTCAAGTTATGTGAAGCTTTCTTGAAAGGCACTTCATTAGACCCCCAGTAAAGGATTATTCATCTCTCTGGGACTTAACTGTGGTGCTACAAGGTCTGACACAAAAACTCTTTAAATCATTTTTTGCTGAAGCTTCAAAGCATCCGTCATGGAAGATGGTCTTTTTAGTAGCTATCACTTCTGCAAAAATAATTTCTGAACTCCAGGCTCTTTCAGCCCTTCTCTTTCACCTAAAGTGGCTTCTGAATCCGACATTAACCAATCAATTTACCGGTTTTCTTTCCAATGTTTTCAAACAAAGGAGAATACATGCTACATCATCTGGATGTGCACCAACAATTTAGTTCAGTGTAGGTAAAAACTTAAGAAATCGGACTTTATATCCTTCTCAACAAATCAACTGGGTTATCACATTGGCTAAATGGATAACTGATTGCATTTCTTGTATCTATTCCCAGCAAGGCATCCCTCTTAACAAGACCACCTAAAGCCCACTCAACTACATCTGTGGCCATTTAAATCAGCATTTTGGTCACAAACTTCTCTTGAAATTTGCGCAGCAGCCATATGGTCCAATACTCGCATCTTTTACTTTATTGCAGATTGGACCTAATCTCCAGAAGCAGAGCCACCTTTGGTTCAGTGGTTCTGCACAATATCCTTCCATGGGGGCCACCCAAGATTCATGTAGCTGGGGACTCTGTCCCATTCGTTGAGGGAGAATGAAAATGGACAACACAGAACATTTAAATTCTTGGGTGCTAAAGATAATTTCCAGAGGCTATTCAAATTTCTTTTCCCTTCCACCTAAGAAAAACAAAGCCCCCAGTGTTCCACCCAGTCAGTGGGACTCGGCAGCTTTAGAAATTTCAAAGCTGGTAGGAAAAAAGTCATCCAATTGGTCCTCTAAGACCAGTTATCAGGAGTCTATTCGATTCTTTTTAATACCATAAAAGAATGGGGACCTCAGACCCATTCTGAAGCGATCACCTAATCTAGTTTGTGAAACAAAATTGTGGATGATCACAGTTCAGTCAGTCTTACCTCTGCTGAGTAAGGAAGATTGGATGTGCTCCATTGGATATCCAAGACGCTTATCATATCAAGATAGATTATCCACTTTTGGCTGTGAGCAAGTCACTGCCAGTTCTGAGCCCTGCCTTTCAGTTTCACCACAGTCCACAGGGTGCTTAAGATCATGGCAGTGCACCTGCATCTGCTGGGGATACAAGTTTTACTGTACCTCGATGATTGGCTCTTAACTGCTACCTCCAAGTATCTTCTTCTGCACCATCTGGAACAAGTGCTCCAGTTGTTGGACTTTGGGCTAACCATGAATCTAGCAAAGTGCCACATGACTCCAGCTCAGAAAACAGAATGTATAAAATGTCACACAGATACCACCCTTCAGATTGTCTTCCCCAGTCCAGAGTTTTCACTTCGCCTCACAGCCATGCAAGTACTACATCTGTCATCACCAGTGAGGTTAGTGCTGTCTCTTTTAGGGTAAGGGCATCCACAATTCTGAAGGCTCCTCTAACCAGATACTATGAGAGTACTGCGATGGACTTTAGCTGTACAGTGGTTTCAGTCCATTCATTCATGAATGCAAACTTAATTTGAATCTTTACATGTAAACATTTCTTGGTGAGTAACATCTCCAGCAGTAACTGAGGGAAACCCTTTCCAGACAGATTCACTGGTAGCAGTAGGAACAAGTGCCTCCATTCTAGGGTGAGGGGTGGGGTACTTAAAAAGGATGTCATCCAAGGTATCCAACCTCATTGCACTGCAGGCATTTCAAGATCTCTTCCCAAGGGTGTGATTTCCATATAGGCAAACAACCTGGCAGTGGTATGGTACATCATCAACCAGTGATGAACCTATTCTTATTCTCTGTGATGGGAGGCCATGAGAGTCTGGCAGTGGGTTATGTCTTCATATCACTTTCTAATAGCAACACACATCCCATGGTCAACCAGTGATTTGGACAAATTGAGCAAAATTATCTTGATGCCTCCCAAGTCTTACAGTGGCCCATTTGATCTTCAGCTGTTGGAACCAATCTTGCTGTAACCTATTTGCTTATGTTCACAACAAATGCAGCAAGTATTTTGCCCTGATCAGAGACTCTGGTCAACAACTGGACACTGTGTCTTTTATATGCTTTTTCACCATTGTCCCTAATGAACAAATTCATATAGCTAGACAGTGCAAGGCCAGGGTGATTCTCATTGCCCCTTTCTGGACCCAGCAGACATGGTTCCCTTACCTGTGGCCTCTTCTAATACATCCCCCGTGAACATTGGATCACTATCCAAACCTTATAACTCACCCATTTGGACTGTCTTCACCAGATCAGAAGGCCATGAAGTTAACTGGATAGCTTCCCTCTGTTGGTAGTCTGTATTCATTATGCATCTCGGAAACCAGCCACTGGAAAGATGTACCAGAGCAAATGGAAGAGTTTTTCTTTGGGCCTTTTCTAAAGGACTCTACCCCTTTTCAGCACCTGTTCCATCCTTACTAGATTTCTGATCTGAGCTCTTTGATAAATGTTCTGGGTATTCCACTGTAGATGTTCAGATGGCGGCTAGCTCATATTTCCATATTGGATGCAAAGACACTCCTATAGTTTCACTGAAAATCTGTAAAGGTTGTTTGAAGGGAACTTTCCTACTAAGACCTTCGATTGTAATGAGACATCGCCATTATGTTGCAAGCTCTAACTTGGTTCCATTTGAACACACAGCCCCAGCAGATTTAAAGTTCCTTACTTTTGAAAGCAGTTTTCCTAGTGGTAGTGACATCAGCCAGATGACTTAGAGTTACAGACGCACTCATGTATGCACCTCTGTTTCACAAGGATAGTCTCTCTCAGAACCAGTGCATTCTTTATTCTTAAGGTGATATCCTAAGTAAACCTAAACCAGTGCATAAACTTAAGTTTTCTTCCTCAGATATTCAAATAACATGTTGCATATGGTAGATGTCAACAGACGGCTGAGATTCTGCATTCATAGAACAAACAGTTCAGAAGAGACTATCAGTTCATTTTAGTTTTCAAAACCAAAGTCCTGAAAAGCAGTGGTGAAGGTTACATTGAGATGGTTGTCGGATTGTGTTTCAATTGTCTATCATAAGAGGAGTTTGTCCTTACCAGGTAGACCCAAGGCTTATTCAACTATAGAAGTTTTTACTTCTACAGCCTTTTCTAGAGTACTTTCCATTTTGACGTATGTGCTGTGACCACTTGGTCTAAAGTGCATACATTTATGTCTCACTAAAATCTGGATGTACAGTCCAGGTCATGTTTTGGTACCACCATACTCTGGAATGTTGTTCCTTGATGCCGCCCAGTTTGACAGCTTGGGATTCTGTCCTGTATGTTTGAAATGGATGAAAATAACATTGGATACTAAAGTTGTATGCTTAACATAATGTTGGCTTCATGTCTGATTTTTGTCATTTTCAAACTTCCTCCCTCCTGCCTGCTTCCAGATGGTTGAGTTGACCCTTTACTCCTTGTCTGTGTACAGTCATGCGAGTCTGTAGCCAGCCTTCAACAGCTATGGGGTTCCTTTTATAGGATTGTTCATATATGAGATGGGGGGGGGGGGGGGACTCTATCTGAGCAGCTAAGGTGGAATCCTGGGAATTGAGTAGGGGTGGAGTCCGAGGTCTGGAACCAAAGAATCTTCAGAGCCTGTGCGGAGGTTTGATCTGGTTCAATCTAACAACCCCATTTGTTTGAACCAGATTA
The DNA here is from genome assembly GCF_019279795.1 of Protopterus annectens. NCBI lineage: Eukaryota > Metazoa > Chordata > Ceratodontiformes > Protopteridae > Protopterus > Protopterus annectens. The sequence goes on from NC_056733.1 coordinate 825,463,960, forward strand.
AAGTCAGACTATGTGGATCAACCTTTATGGTGAGTCCATAATTTTTGTTTGTATACCAGTAAACAAGTTTAAATACCATTCAAACATGCAGCAGTCCAGATCATAGCTCTCAACCTTCTATCTTCAAAATGAGGAACACTAGCCCTCATAATGTAGAACAAATGGGCAAAATGTAGAACATGTACTAGTGGCTTACTAACAACTTCAGCTAGGAAGGTCATAGGATGGTTAAAATATGCTGGTTTAACTTATAAAGAAGATCTTTTAATGAATTAATATGATTTATTTCCGTTTACAATGGATTTCACTTAAAAAAAATTCCCAAAATTGAATGTGTTACAAACCGTTTCAAAGTGGAACTTATTGGAACTTCGAGGAACATGAACTTTGTGAGACCCCAAACGAGGTACGTTCCTCTTAATGAGGTACACATTTGAGGCTTGGTCCAGATCCTCTTTAGTCCTCCCCCTCCCCTCAGTAGTTTTCCTTTTAGTGTCATGTTTGGGGTGGAGTTAAAAACCTTGCTGAAGTCCATGCAGGCTGCATCCACAGTTTGTGTCAGACTTATTCATAACCCACCCAGTAAACTGGATCAAATTTGACTGACAGCCAATTGTCCTAGACATACATTACCTAGAGATTGTTAAATGCTAATGGTTTCCACTCTGGATTCTGTTCATGATTTTAAGATAACAGAATTGAATGTACATAGGATAGCTCACTGAATAGAAAGTACAGGCAGTTAACATAACATGCAAGAACAGTGATTTTGTGACGTAACATAAAGCAAATTTGCAAAAGTATGGCACAACTTAAAAGTGCAGACATTTTGTATGACACCGTACAACAGCATATAGTTTGTAACAGAAGCACAAGCTGACAGCACAATGCAGCTGCTGTTAAACTGACAGGCTTGACAGGTCTATATAATTGCATAGATTTTTCCTACCTCCCTGTTTGTACAGGGCGACTACCATTGTGTTCTGGCCAGTGATGTGTTGAAGATCTCAATTGTTTGTGCTGCATGCTGCCCAGATTCCAGGAATTCCCTATCTGGTCTTTGTGCTTGTTCCTCCGTAAGGAATCTGGTGCTCTTTTTGCCTACTCCCTCCGTGTCCTCTTGTACACGCTACATTTTTGCTCCATTCTGGCCTGCTGTCTTCCCTACATGGTTTGCTTTTTCCGATGAAGACTGAAGTAAAATATTCATTCAGTAGCTCTGAATGTTTCTATCACCGCCTCTCAGGAGTGTCATTCCTGGCCAGGTCTGTCTCCCTTTTCCTCTGTGTATTTAAATTGCCTGTTTCCTGTCTTGATGCCATCTTTGTGTGTGTGTGTGTGTGTGTGTATATGTGTGTGTATATATATATATATATATATATATATATATATATCATTCCCTCCCAAAGGGCGAACAGCACAGATGTGCTGCTGGATCTCAAGCTGTTCTGCAGAAAACTAAATCTGAGGCACCTTTTTCATCACAACAAGGCACAATGGGATTTAAATGAAGCAGCGACTTGCAGCCAGGACCCCACTCTACAGGCAGCTTTCACCCAGGGCATAACTTCCCCGCCAGGACCACAGCCCAGTTACAGGTCCACAGAGAGAAGCAGGACCATCACAACCGACCCACCCCTAAGAATTTCTCAACATTCAGCTCAGTGGGTAAGTCCGGTTTGTTCCACAGTTAGTTAAGACAGTATTTTCGGTTCCTTGCTATCTACGGGCCCCCTTGCCAACCCCAGCACTGTAAGTAAGTATTGTAACAGTAGCGTCAAGGCAGCTAGTCCTGGAAACGAGATAGCAAAGTAGCGAGCCCTGGAAACGGGACCGCAAAGTGTTACAGTACCAATTTCAAAATGTTATTGAAAAGCACGGCACAGTACAGTGACAAAATGGGGGCGAGACCAAAAAACAGATCCGAGATCCCAAGCTGCAGCCACACTGGCCTCAACACATACAGCCCAGGTGGCAGGGCAGGCCCTTCAACAAATGGTACAAGTCCAGTGACTCTGCCCCACGGGGCAGCACCCGTCAATAAAGACAATCCAGGCCATGCTGGTAATAGCCCCAATAAGCACCCAGCATCAGACCTGGCGTCTTACAGCAATCTGAGTCCCAAGTATGAACACAGCGTGTACCAGTTAGCACCAGATCGTCGCGAAATGCCCAGCAGCAGCCCGGTCTTGCTCCCAGATGGCAGGGGATATGCCCCAAATGAAACGTGTATTTCAGTTCAACAAATTGCAGGGCTGGGCGTGCAAGAGGATCGTAGACAGTTCCCCAGTGAACACGCTGATAGCGTGGAGGACAGGGCAGACCTGCGTGTAAGCCTCCTTTCTTTAAAGGCTTCCCGCCAAACCACAGAAGCCCTCACAGCGGTGTCAGCTGCTCCTCTCAGCAGGGCTTTAGCTACGACCGCTACAGACACTCTGGGCTCAGTAACAAACCGTGAAATACATGCATTGAATCATGAGACTGAGACCTTTTGTCTTCGTAAAACGGACAACAATTAACATACTGTTTATGCAATGAAATGCCCTGCTAGTGTCACAGAGTTTAATGATTTCTGTATTACAGATTCTCTTACTACAGGCGCTGACAAAAGTGTCTATAATAAAAAAAAGTAAAAGTGATGCATGCTCATCTGTTAAATCTGTTAAACCAGTTAAATGTGTTGTTTGCTTCTCAGATACAAAGGGGGCAGCAAAATGTGATGTTTGCTCCGCAGGGAGAAGTGAGTCAGCAAAAAGCACGCCAAATGTTTTAAGCATAGCTAAAAATCCAGCAATAAACAAGCATGCTATGGATGTTTTTTAAAAGACGTCAATCCAGAAAACACAGACAAGCTTGCGGCAACACCTCAGCTTGTTTGTAACGGTATTCCGAATTCTAACTGTATTCCGAGTTTTACAGCCCCAGGGGCGAGTGTTGACAAGATTTGTAGTTGTACTAATAGTAAAAAAAGTAGTGCTAACAGTTTAAAATGTTATCAGAGTTATTGTATTAGCAACAGCCTCAAAGGAGGGCGAGCAGTGGACAGCGGGATACAGGGACCGAGACAGGGTTTAGCAGATCAGATTCAGGACAATGGTGCCAGTAACAACTGCGAGCCACAGGCTCAAACCCAGCAACCACGATGTGCTAGCAGTATCTCAGAGCCCCAGAATCCACCCCAAGCTGGTCACATCACAGGCACCATTAAGTACAAAGTACTGGAGACTGGCCCACTGTCTAATCACACAAGTCACACCGGGGATATGTTTGACTCGGGCAGACACTCCACACTAGCCTACGCTTACCCTACCAGTAGCATCACAGGCACCGAGTGCCCCCCAAGCACAGTGAAACTGCCCATAATGCCAAAGCCCCCCATTAGCCATATAGACTATGAACGCAGTGTTGACAGACCCTCCACCAGTCACCCTCCCAGTGAGGACATTTCTGGAACCCCCACCACTCCCCAAGTGAGTCACCCCCTCCCCACCCAGGGAGACTCTGACTCTACCCAATCTAGTCAGGGCTGGAGCACAGACACTCCAGTTCTGAGAAGAAAAAGCACCATCAATCCCACACTCCACACACACATCAATGTGTTTTCAAAAGTGTGTGAAACAGAGATTAGGGCACTTCTGCATAAAACAGAACCCAGGCCCTCGAGTAATCTATCCCACAGAGAAAAAGCAGCCCTATACCAACTCTGCCACTTAAAGGAAAAGGAGTTGGTCAGACAGT
>NC_056733.1:825468197-825565172 GCF_019279795.1 Protopterus annectens
CCAGAAAAGGAACAATGTTTCTACTCTAGACTTTTCCTGGTACCCAGAAAAGACAATTCATGGCATCATGTCCTGGACCTGTCTACTCTAAACATCTTTTTGGAGATTCCAAAATTGAAGATGCTGACTCTTCACCAATTACTTCATATGCTAGGCAAAGATTACCTGATTGACAACACTAGATTTAAAAGAAGCATACCTGCACATCCCAATCAGGGAGTCTTACAGAAGATACCTACGCTTCAAAGCAGGCTACACACATTATCAGTTCTCTCCACTGCCCTTTGGCTTATCTTCTGCCCCAAGGGTATTCACAAAGTGCCTAACTCCAGTTATTGCATTTTGCATGCAAAGAAATATTCAGATATATCCATACCTGGACGATTGTCTAATTCAGGCAGAAAGCCAGGACATACTTTTAAATCATCTGGCCTTTGTACAAAGGGTTCTAACTTGTCTGGGGTACACCATAAACGAAAAGAAATCTCACCTGGTACCCCTGTCAACAAATTATATTCCTGGGAGCAAGCTTGAATACAACTTCCCCTGATGGCTTACCTCACGCCTACTTCAAACAAGTGGCCACAAAAACCCTGCTATCTGCAAGACAAATACTGCAAGCCTTGGGGTTCATGGCCTCCTACATTCTTCTAATTCCATATGCAAGACTGCATATGAGGAAACTACAGTGGTATCTAAAAAGCCTATGATGTCAACATTCTCAGGCTCCAGAAGCAATGATTCCTATCATACCTTGCCTATGCCTAGAGTTCCTTTGGTGGGCAGAGGCCTGCCACCAAAACAAGGGACTACCTTTCACACCACCCCCTGCCACCCAAACCCTGACTGATGCATCAGACTATGCTTGGGGGGTCTCACCTGACGGGGAAGTCATTTGTACAGATGCTTGTGTTAAAAATCTATTTGTAAGGTTGCTTGTATTAAAATGTATCAACAGTGGGTTCTACTGGACAGAAAAGAAATATGCATGTATGTCGGACTGTATTGTTGAAACTGATGAAATGTATATTATTTTAACAGAGGATACTGGAAAGGAAGGGGTTAAACTCAGCTGGCTAACTTTAAAAAAAAAAAAAAAAAACTAAAATTAAATAACTTGGCTTAGGCTGTAGAGTGTATCTCACAGGTCTGATACAGGTCTGAATATAGCCTGAGAAGCAATGTCTGTGAAAAGCCTGGGCTGGGTTTCGGCGCTGTTGTCCTTGGCTGTGAACTAATTGCTATCCTGGGGTGCCAGAGAAGAGCTTTAGTTTCTGCAGGGAGAGTGGAAGTGTTGGAATTGCTTTACATTTTTCAAGATGCTGTAATGAAACTTGTATAAAGTTCTGTGTGTGTTGACACATCGGTGCCAGATCTTTGCTCATTTTTTGGTAAGAGGGTAGTATGGGAATGAGATGTGATGTCCTTCTGTAGCTAGCATTGAAATTGTATTTGAATACTAGTGAGAGATGTGAGGTAGGCACCCTTTTTGTACCTGACAAGAAGACACTTATGTACGTTGTAACTAGGGGACAGTAATTCATTCAGTCAGAAAACTATATGTAGATAAGCTAAATAGTTTATAGTTAGTTTTTTTCTGTATCTGTGTCTTTCCATCTCTTTTTTTTTTTCATAATTTCCTGTGATTAAAATTCTGGTGTTAATTGTAAATAAGTATTTTAATGTTTTTTATTTATTATTAAATATATATAAACCTTTCATTGTAGCTGGTCTTTCAGAGAGTACTTGGATTTATTTACTGGCACTGTGGCCTCATGTTCCTGAAAGTCTTGCTGCTTGGTTAAACACTACGATTTGTATAAATATTAATTTTACTAAGTGTAATTGGGTTCCCTTGTAAGAGCCTTAAAGTAGCTGGCTTCGGGTGTTCTGGTGACAGTAAATCTAATAGTCTTGGTGGAGGTGGCAGAACTGGTAAGCTGTGCCAGCCTTTCCTGCTTGGGGGTGTAGGCGAGTGTGCGTGACAGCTGCTTTGAACAGGGACACAGCACTGATTCCACAGAGAGGGTGGTAGACCACTTTGCTTGGAACACCCAGCTAAGGATTCGGCTCTTCAGAGATCAGTGGGGAGTCTTGTTTGGGATCTGGAGGGAAAGCCGAGCCCCAGGACTGGAGTGTGCATTCTGTGTTCATATGGGAACTTTTACTTGGTGCAGAGGGTTGAATCTGAAAATACTGCCACTCAGATGCAAGAGAAAACCTCTGCTAGACTTGCATCAAAGAAATAAATTTGAAGATCTAGTTCAAAAATGCTTAATAAATTAGCAATAAAACAAAAACTGGAAAACAAAATGACAAGTATAACATTAGCAAAACCATTCTAAGAAAAATAATGGAGGGAGCATTACTGTCTGTTTGCCTTTTAATTCTTGGAGTTCCCATCAAATTTGTTTTAATATTTTGTGAGGGTGTTTCTTGAATAATAGCATACGTGTTTGTGAAACACTGGTACTTAATATTAACTCTCCATCTGGACTCATTCACCTGCCATTTCACTTATGCAGACCGGATGGCAGCTGCCTGTAGTTCTGCGATGCAAGAAGTTTGTGATCCATTTACTCAGATATCACTGCCTTACACAAACTTGGTTGCATTGAAAATTAATGACTATTTTAGGCTGTCTTTGAAATACTTAATGGTCTCTAAAGGTGAATAGTGCCTGAATGACTGGTGTTCTATACTGTTTGCAGATGAAACTCTGCGATGGCATAAGAGTTTACCAGAGGGGTCCCTTAAACTACCCTGAAAATTACATACCTGAAATCCATACAGTTGCAACTCTGCACAGCAATCATTTAAAATGGTAGAATAACTATACTACACTACAAAACATTTAAAGTTCATATTGAAAAAACACCGCAAGGCATTTGGGAGTGTGCATAATGCTGTTATTGTGCTTCCTTGGGTGTGCAGTAATATCCATCATGACTTGCACCAAAATGTAATTTCTGTATGCAATCAGTAAGGATTTGTGCATTTTAAAGATGTAAGCTTTAATATCTTGAAAGTAGTTTAAAACTAACGGTCACTAGTTCAAGACTGCAGAAAAAGTATTTTCAGTTTCAGTTAATTACTGAAGCCAGCATATGGAGAAGTTTCCATTTTTAGTCCGCGTTAGTCAAGGAAGGAGTTAATCAGCATCTTTAGTTTTCAGCCTAGTTAAACCCACTAGGCAGGTGGCCGTGGTGGTGCAGTGGTTAGCGTTGCCACCTCACAGCAAGAGGTTCTGCGGTTCGATCCTCGGCTGGGGTGCCTGCTGTGCAGAATCTGCATATTCTCCCTTTGGTCATGTGGGTTTCCTCCCACATCCCAAAGACATGTAGGTGGATTGGGCACTCTAAATTGGCCCTAGGTGTGTGTGCGCCTTCTGTGGAAGGTTGGGTGCCAGGCTGGCAACTCAACACCGTAAAACTCCACTGCCAGTCGTGAGCGGACAGGTGATCCACTGTGGTGACCCCTAACCGGGGAAAAAGAAGAAGCCCACTAGGCACAAGCACTTCTCTTGGGTATGACCTCTTAACTTTGTCTGGTTAAGGAACTTGGTCAGAGGCTTGCAGTATGCAGCAGGTTGAAAGTTGGTGAGTGAAGCCAAGCACTTCACCATTAAGTTTATTAGCAGATGAGAAATATTCCTGTGCCTCAAACTGACAAGGAACATAGATCCTTGCCTTATCCCGCCAAAGACTTGAGAAATGACCAAAGCAAATCTGTGTTCAGAGTGCCAGTGGTTTTAATGTAACACACTCCAGACTAAGTCTGTGGTCTTTATTCAACCATTGGTGAAAAGTCTTGCATGTATTTGTGTAGCTTACAGGGCAGTGCAAATGAGCAGGAGAATGCCTATGATATGGAGCAGTAATCATTTCTGCAGCTTTTCCTTTGACCAGTCAGTTGGTGATACTGAGACACTGAGTCACTATTTTCATGTTATGACTCCATTTAATGAGAACCCTCCGAATGATGGTGAATAGCGTTTTAATTATGGTGTCATGATGAAGGCAGTTTAAACCAGTTTGTCATTAAGAGTTCAAACTTGACTCACTGAAAACTGATGATCCCTGTTTCAGTGCTATGACCACTCTCATTTACAGGTTTTTAGCTATATACCGTTAGGGAATTCCACTGTTTTTTGCTTTGATAGGACCCCCTACATCATAAGTGTATTTTGTCTTGGGGAGGAGGGAACACCCTTTTGTGCATCATGGTTACCCAGATTGCTAGAGAATTTTTTTTCGAAGAAAACTAGTTTAAAAAAAATGCCTGTAACAAAGAATTCTGATATGAATACAACTGCCTCACTTGGAAAGACTGCACTTGAATTTATTGCTGCTTAGGATTACTGTGCAGTAACGAATAAGCCATGGCCTAGGTTAGCCTCAAGGTTATAGGGCTGTAAATGTAATTAATTTTACAGCAGTTTCTGAAGTAGTTGCCTAGGGTGGGATAATAAGCATCAGTTAATAGTTGTCTATAATATTTATAGAAAGAAACTGGTTTTGCAAAGGTGCAGTAGCTCAAGCTCCCTGATGTAGTTTAACAAGCAAATTGTAGAACAAGTTTAATGTTGGAAGAAAGTAGTCTGGCCACAGAAATGTATATTACTGCTGGTTATAACATTTACTCAGTTACAAGGAGTTCTAGAGTAAATGTTTATGCATTACCTATCTTGCCTTACCCATGCGTTGTCTTTTTTTTTTTTTTTTTTTTTTTTTAATAGGGTGACTCCTTTTTTTCCTTATTGTGCATTTTTTTTTTTATTTGCTATGAATTTGTTGTGAAAGTATGATAGGAGTCATCTTCAAGGTAAGGTAATATATTAAATTATAAAAGTAATAGGAAAAGGTATTTGAATTACTCATTAGTTTACAGTGACATGCGCTGCATCCCTCCTGTAAAGCCTAGAATGGCTTTCTGTACATTACCACTTTTTGTTTAAAGTGAGGAAGTGCATCAGCAAATTATATAGTACATCAGTAGTGTCTACATAACGTTATTTTGTGCAAAGTTAAAGGTGGCCTATCCCCGTGATAGTTTGTTGTATTCATTACGAAATATGTATTAACTTCCTGAATGTGGAGAACATTTACTCCATGCTCTGTTTTTAATGGCTTTATATTATTACTGGTATGTCCTTCACTGCCATCGTAAGTTGCAGCTTTTTGTAGATACATGCATCCTTAGGTGCTTTGGGGCGGATTGCTATGCCACTAATTAGACTACAGTAAGCAGTGATGTTTGCCCTCTCAGTAGGACTTTACTGATGTTTCGTTTATGTTTGGGATGACTGCATTTTGTATTTTCTTTTCGCATCATGGAACAAGTGTCTATATCAAGGCATTATGACAGGACTTAATATAATGTTCTCACAAGTGTGAACAACCTTTCCTCCATCAAACATTTGCAGCCGGAGCTGGAGTTTCTGGCCTTCTGCGTGGACCCATATGCATAAATTGTTGTACAAGACAGACTGCTGAAAGTTTTTGAAACCCATTTAGAGTAATCCATGTTCTTGGAAGTTCTGTATCTTTGTTGTATGACCACCCACCATCCCAAGGGCTTAATTTAGTCCTGTAAGTGGCTTTCTTTTTGGCTTAGAATGTCATTAGTCTTGCCAGTTTTAGCCATTTTATTTGCGTGACCATAGTGTTTGCATTTATTTTTTTATTTTTATGTGCTTTGAGGTAATTTTTGTGAAAGATGTACCAGTGGCATACCAGTTTATGCCTCCCTTCAGACCCTGGCTTATTCATTCCAGCTGCTAGGCTAATACATGTCAAGGCTTGGAAGCAGGCTGCCCATAATAATGAGGTTACTGCTCCCTTTTTGGTTACTTGCAGTCTCATGTAGAGTAAAGGTTCGGGAGGGGGATTGAGACCTGCTCACGACAGTACAGCACTGACCATGCTGTACTGCTGGAATTCTAGTATTCCCTTCCATTTCCTCTAGGGCTAGGCATTAGATAGACTAATATATCCTTGTAATATTTATGTACTGTTGGCGTCTTGTTTGCTTTCTCTGGCTAGCTGGCTGGCCGAGGTTGTCAGCAGAGTAGTCTGACCCTGCTTCTGTACTAGCACCCCACATGAACAAATGTGAGTTTGGTTTATGATTTGTTTTTGTAGAGTAAATGCTGAGATGCCTTTCAGAGGTACTGCTGCTGTTTTATTGGTGTAGATATGGTACTCAAGATGTTTTCATATGAACCTTTCTAAGATGTGTAGTCTCCAGTGGTGGTCTTACGTTTTCTTGCTGTAATACATTACTGTGATGCATATTTAAGCTGTTTCTGGAAAATGAGTAATCATTACTGGGAATTCATATTTCATTTTTGTGATGCTAAGGGAACCCCCCTGGGTGCTAATATGTAAACACATAAAACCAAAGAAAATCAGGTTGGTTTAATTAAATATAATACTTGGACCATTTCTGTACCCTCATTTGGCGTTTGCTCATTGATTTCAAGTTTATCTGGTTGACGCTGCACTGTTTTTGTCTTTTCTGAATATATAAACATACAGAAATGTATAAAATGTGTGTCCTCCTTAACTTTGATTACTGTAGATACATTGTACAAGACTTAATGGAAACAGATCTTTACAAACTCTTAAAAACGCAACATCTAAGCAATGATCACATCTGTTATTTTCTATATCAGATCTTAAGAGGACTCAAATATATACATTCTGCCAATGTTTTGCATCGGGACCTCAAACCATCCAACTTGCTGCTTAACACCACATGTGATCTCAAGGTCAGTCTCACTGTATGGAGATTGTACATTGGGGCAGAAGGCAGTGCAGGCATTTCTTATTCCAAACAGTGGAGATGCTGATTGGAGAGAGTGTAAATTTTTCATAAAATTGTGAACGTCTTGAGTGTAAATATCTATGAGAAAATACCTGCAGAACTTTTGCAACTGAGAGTAATCTTGAAATGTTGAATTAACTGAGACTCATTGCTGTATTAGCAGCCAAAGTTACTCTAAGCGCTGGCATTTGTGGGGTAAGATGGAACATTTGTATCCCAGTCACAGCTGTACTTCCTTTTTGAGAGGAGCATGTTGCCTTGCTGTTTGCTTAAGCTAGATGATGCAGCTGTGCATGGAGTATGAATGCATGATATACACAACAGTCCTTTACGGAGGAATAGGTTGATGCAGCTGTGCATGGAGTATGCATGATATACACAACAGTCCTTTACGGAGGAATAGGTTGATGATGCAGCTGTGCATGGAGTATGAATGCATGATATACACAACAGTCCTTTACGGAGGAATAGGTTGAAGGAAATTATTATTGTATACAGTTTGAGGCTTGTGCATCTCTCAAGTAGAAATCCTGTTTCGAAGCAGTAATTACTCAAAGAAAACAAATCTTCCAAAAGACAAGTGTCTGTGTATGGGGGAGAAGGTCTCCACAGTGAAGTTGTCGCATATACAGACAGAAGCTTTAATTTAAGAACTATGGAGGTTTGAACAAAGAACTCCAGGCAGAAAGATAAGGCCTGGAGACTGGAAATATTGAAGGTGGAGGAAGCCAAAGTTTAAATAGCCAGAAAACAAACTAGGATATAAAATATTCTGTTGCTTAAAGTGTTGCATCATTTTAAGGGGACAGAAGTGCAGCACCAGATCGTATGGGTGTCATTTCTTTGAACTTGGGCAGAGAGAGAAATGGGTGAGTGAGTACTGCAGATGTGGAAGATCACAAAAATATTGCTTGATCACAATTGGTAAGACTTTTTCCCTACCACCACCTCTCCATGATAGAAATAAGCATTTCTGCAGGTGTTAAGCTCTCCATGCCACCTGAAACTAATAAACTTCACAGCATCACAATAGCCAGGAAAGGAGAGACTCGCTGTCTCACAAACAGTAACACGGCTTTGTACCCAAGTGTCTGGCTTTTGATCTGTACTAAAAGATGATGTTTAGATGTGATCAAGTAGTTAGAAGACTAGAGATGATCAGGTTCTAGGACATGTAGAGAAACCCACTGATAGCTCTGAAGCTTGAGGGTGATGGTTCAATTCTGTCCTTGTCTTGTTTTCTCTTCCGCCATCATTTAATAGTCTTTCCCACAGTAGTAGTCTTTCATACCATTACCTTTTACTAACAACAGGAAGCTTTGCTTGTAGGGGAAGATGAGGGCAGCATTGTCAACTGCTATAAAACACTGATGGTGTATGTTTGTATATGAAGAAGGGTCATAGCCCAGCTTGTAAGTATTGCCATTTACACTGTACTTAACATTTTCTGAAACTGGCTGATTTCATGGCAGAAAGTTGAACAGTAGACTGGGTGGTACTGTGATAACCAGCAGACCTCAGACTTCAGTACAGCTGATCCCTCTCATTCTTAAATTTCATATGCTTTCCAGACCTGAAGTGCTTGCTATTACAGTTTTAGTAAGTTGGCCATTTCATGATAGTTATCTGTGCATTGAACTGATAATTATTATTTTATTTTACATTTGTTGATTGGGAGAGTCCGGTCCATTTTCAGCAGAGGCCCGGGGAGAAAAGCTTCACATTAAGTATTACTTGCATTATACAGTTAAAAAACATAGCATTTAAATATAGACATTAGTCCAGCTGAGGACGCAAGACAAGAATAAAACCTAGATGTAAAACAGCTGTAGAACATAGTACAATTTTAAAATATGGTGACATATACTAAACATGGTTACAAATGTACAAATAAGAACAATGTCACTGCCAAAACGCCAGACAAACGCCCCAATTCCAGAATGTATTATTAATAAAGCAATCTCAAAAACGATGGAGTTGTAGCGAAGCAGGTGTATTCCAAAAATAGTAGATTTATTGCCAAAACAAATATAATCAAACAATATATATCAGATTAGCGCTTTCACTCGTAGAGCTTCTTCAGATCATAGATAACAAGCCAGATACATTACAAAATATATATACACTGCTAGCCAGCTTACTAACCTATCACATTCAGTCACTAATCAAGCCTTAAAGTGAAAAATAGCAATATACATTGTTAAAGACCTCAAAAACTTCTCTAAACTAATCTAAAATCTATCTGTCTATATATATATATATATATATATATATATATATATACAAAAGAAAATATAAAATATAATATAAGAAACCTATATACATTTAAAAATGCTTATATAAAAACGCTTATATAAAAACAACATCTCTATACATACATATTCCATCTGTTATACTATCCTAAGAATTATAATAGTGTACTGTCTCGAACTATAATAATATGACCTCTGCATATATATGTGTACTGCCTCTAATTGTATATATATATTTATTCTATTCATAATGTATATCCTTTATTTTATATTCCTACGTTTCCTAAGCATGGGTTTTATTGAGGCTCCTTCATTAAGTTCGGAGCCTCTATCTGCTCTCAGCCTATTTATCCAATTACTCTCCTTACATTCTGTATGGTTTCTGACATCACCCCCACGTACACTAGTATGGGCAACATGTTTCGCTAAAGCATTATGTAAAGATTTCTTCCTCATATGATATATATGTTCACGTATCCTTTCCTTGAAAAGGCTATTAGTCTTTCCAACATAAAAGGAAGAGCAGACTTGGCAGACAGCTAGATAAACTAAATGGGTTGTCTTGTAATCAGCATTAACTTGTGTAAAAAAAAAAAACTCTATGCAGATCCGGATGTAAAAATCCTATGCTAGTATCAATGTAACAACAATAGTTGCATTGCCCACATGGTTTAGTACTCCCACCATTAACTACATTAAACTGCTGTCTAGGATAACATAACATCCTTTTCAAGTTATATTTATTCCTAAATAGAAAATGCGGTTTCTCTCCAACTATCTGCCTTACATCATTGTCCACACACAAAACAGACCAATGTCTAGTAACTATATCTCTAATATCTGCATGGTCTGATGTATATGAGGTAGAAATTTTAACACATGTTTGCCCCTTACTAGTCCCTTTCCTGTCATAAGTCTTAGCAGGTCCAAAATATGGTGCTGCTACATCTGGTCTTAAGCTTGAAATATTCATCAAATTGACATCTACTTTGTGGTGGCTATAACCTCTCTCCAAAATTCTCAATTTTGAGTTGTCCATCTCTGCCTCAAACCCTACTTCACAGGGATTCAATCTAGAGGCCCTCACACCTTGACCTTTAATAATGTTTTTAAAAATATATGGTGGATGCATGCTTGACCTTATGAAGTGTGTTACAATGACAAGATTTACGATGTATTCCTGTATTTATCAAGCCACACACTAACTTTTCTATATATAAATCCAAAAAGTCTATCCTGTGGTTAGAATAGTGCATAGTAAATTTGAGAAAGTCTGTTAGACTATTCATCATGGTAGACAATGAGCAGAGCTGTTCTCTCCCATTCCAAAGGACAAAAAGGTAGTCCACAAAAAAATGAGTGAAAGCGCTAATCTGATAACAATATATTGTTTGATTATATTTGTTTTGGCAGTAAATCTACTATTTTTGGAATACACCTGCTTCGCTACAACTCCATCGTTTTTGAGATTGCTTTATTAATAATACATTCTGGAATTGGGTGTTTGTCTGGCGTTTTGGCAGTGACATTGTTCTGATTTGTACTCTTTATTTTCACTTTTGCCATCACCAGAAGCAGGGAAGTGCAGAATGCAACTGGAATTGAGTTGGATTATAATCCACGAGGTGAAGACTGAGTTACCGAAACCCTACAACAGAGGTTTCAACAATATCTTGAGTGCTCTAAGGCAGCTTCCTGGCAATTTGATATGACTATTCCATCTGATGATGTCAATGGAGCGACGGCCGATTTGGAGAAGTTACAGAAATTGTTAGACGATATAGAGAAGGATTTCCTTCGGCTGAAACGCCTACAAACTCAGCGGCTACACTTCCAGTACTGCTTGGACAAGAAGATTATACCGAGGGGACTTCGCGTTTTTAATATGCCTAGTCAGGGAGAACATTATCCTGACTTACTCTCGAAATGGCAACAGATAAATCTCGAGGTAAGCAGGAAGTATTTACAACTCCTTATTGACTTTTTTAGTCCTGAAGAGGCAACTCTTATAGAAAATATTAGAAAGCAACAGCAATACGTGTTTAATAACTTTTCGGACACAATAGTACAGCCGTTGTTCGAGAGTTTATTGGATGGAGTCTCAGCGTTTGAACGCAAGTTACTCCATCAAAAGAGGAATAAAATTATAAGGGACAGCAACGATTTCAGGCTAGGTCATGTCTTTACATGGCCTAGATATGGACAGAATATGACTGAAGTTGCGGACAATGGCTTAAATGAACAAAGAGACAATACTGCTAATGTAAATTTGAATAGAAAGAATGGGGCGTCCAATTTGTCCCAAAGTAGTATGAATGTTGTGAATGCTAATAGTGTTAATCCTCCAATAGGGAAGGTTTTAGCACAGCCTGATTTTAGGATTGAAAATGTACTGTTAAATGAGAACAATGATGCCATGAATAGTGAGGTATCATTGGATGGAGTATCAGATGTGAATTCTAGTACACTAGTTGATCAAAACTGCAAAAGGCACGGATCCTTAATGCTCCACACTAGATATTGGACCAAGGCACTCGGAATGACAATAACGTGCTTTTAATATCCTTTTAAGTGTACAAAAATACAATCCACTTTTCTTCAAGACAAATAGCTCGACTTCTTCAGAAACCATACAAAAAATAAATGTTAAAACAGGTGACTTAAATACACTATTATGCCTGTCACATGATGGACAAATTAAGGTTTAAAGGCGTACAATATAAATACTGAAAGTTATAGTCAAACCTTTAATAATTCAATAATTCCCTTCAACCTCAACTGTAACTAAAAACCTCTCGAAAAGACAACACATATGATATACAATTAAAAATTGACTATAAATATATATATATATATATATATATATATATATATATATATATGCGTATGTAAGTATTTTGTATATAAAAAATATGTACACATATATGTATATATTTAATATTTGTAAGAAGTATATGTAAATATACAAATATGCATATGGAAACAAATTATATAAACAAATAATATGAATATCTGTACACTAATATAGTGTGAATGTATATATTCTGTATAAAGTAGATATACAAGTCCATGGTATATAGTGTGTGTGAATGAGATGGGGTGTGAAATGAAATGTAAGTATAAATATAAGTATGTATTGTGTTAGTTAGTTAACCCTATTTATGCGTTCTATCGTGCATATGATGGTAAAATCCACATAATATAATGAAGTACAATGTTAGCAAAATATGTCCAATGGAATATTTTTTATTGTCATTCAGAGTGCCTTGGTCCAATATCTAGTGTGGAGCATTAAGGATCCGTGCCTTTTGCAGTTTTGATCAACTTGCGTCTTTTACCAGTTTGTCTTCATGTTTGTTCTACATGGATCCCGCAACACCACCTAGTTCTACCCCCGTTTCTAGCCAACAAAGTGAAGAAGGTAATTTGACAGCTTTAATTGAATTGCTGTCTCGAAGTCGATAACCTTTCCAAGAGACTGGACGATACTTTCCAACCACAAAGTAACTTGGTTCGAAATAGTCAAACACACTGCATCACTAATACGAGTATACCTCCCCAAGAGGGGCGGTGCTCCTTGAATCATCAAGCAACGTCATCTAACGGTCCTGGTTTTCGTAGAAGCGTTACTGCTGGCGAATTAGTACCAGGGAATACACATAACAGTTTGGTTCAACCAGCGAATACGATACCTTTAACTACACCAAATTTGGATACCTGGGTGAATAGAACATTTTCCTTCACTGGATTAAATACTAGTTCAAACAACACCACTGAGAGTACACAAGAGGTAAGAATTGACTTAACAACTAAATTAAATATCCTTGATGAGAAGTTGTGTAAACTCAGGAAAGTACAACTTGAAATAGCGTACTTTTGAGAATGCATCAGTTTAAAAATAATTCCTAAGGGTCTAAGATTATGGCAGTATCCTATGGGTCTTATTGAAGGATCCGACTTCCATAAAGCTCTTAATATGTTCGATAGGCATGGTCTTGAGCTGTTGGAACTGTTGTGTACTCCTTATCAAATAATCGTTGACAAACTTTTAGCAGAAACTAACCGCCTAGACTGATATTAAGGATGAATGTGACTTTTCTAGGTATCGCTTCGAATATAGCCATATTTTCGACAGTATTGACCAGTATCTGTCGAAGATAAATGCTACTAAAGTTAAGAAAATTAAACGTGATGTAAAGGACTACGAAGCAGGAAAAGCATACCCCAAGCCATTATCACATCAAGGGGATTCAGTTGTGAACGAAGTTATTAATGAAGTACCACAGAACCAGGACCATAGTCCTGTTGTTCCTTCTACTAACAACAATCAGAGTACCAACATGATGATAACACAGGTCCCATCCGTCGGAGTGAAAGGATAGCATCTTTCAGCAATAACAATGGTAGTAACAATAGAAATAAACTAAACCAGAACGAACATGTTGGAAATTTAAACCAAAGGAATTTTCAAAACCGAGCCTCGAACTATGTTCCATCCAAAGTGAGACCAACCAGGAACAGGAAGAACAAATAGTAGCCTCCACAAACTTTGTTACCTGTAGTCAATGCTCCTAAATGTAGTATTTTGGTCAACTTAAATGAGGACTTTAATGTTTTTAATTACTCTGATGTTTCTTTAAGTTCAGAAATGGTTGAATTATTAGTAAAAGGTCACACTTTTGTCCCTAGTGTCAAACTGGACTTAGCAAATACCCTCATCGACCTAAAACTATTCACCAGGAAATTGAACCAGTTAGCTTTAATGGGAGCAGATATGAACAGGAGAACTGATTATTATGTTGCGAGTGTGTATAATCCACCCTTACACCTATCGATTGCATTTTTTGAGCACGTTAGTGAGTTGGACCTACGTAACCTTGGGAATACAACATATATGCCAGGTCACTCAAAGAGCAATCATTATAACATCAGTAGAGAGGATAGAGACAACTTGAAGTACTTATGCCAAGCATTATGAAACCGGACAAGGGAGGTGGCTTAGCCATCATGAATATTGATGATTACAATAGAAGAATGTCTGTCATTCTAAATAGTGATACTTATGTGGAAGCATCTAGAAACGAACTGAATGGTGCATATAGAAAAGTAACAGCTTTCATAGAAGAATTGTATATAGAGGCAAGGATAGACAAAACATTGTATAATTATTTGACTCAACCTGCCCCTTGGATACCAATATTGTTTGGCATCCCGAAAGTACATAAATGCATTGTCGATCCACCCATGAGGCCACTAGTTGATGGCAGGGATAGTATTACATATACATGTGCCAAAGTGGCTGATAATATTTTAAAGAAATGTATAATACGCGAAACTCAAATTTCGAAGGACTCATGGTCATTCCTTGAAAACATCAATAATCTTGAGTTCAGGGCTGAAGACCTGTTGGTCACAATAGATGTGAAAGATCTATATTCATCTATACCGCATCACGAGGGGATTGAGTGGGTGGTGCACATGTTAAAAATCCTTGAAGCTCCACAGAACGAGATCCAGCTAGTAGTAGAATTAATAGACACAGTTTTATCTTATAACTATGTACTATTTAATAATGAAGTATACCATCAAAGAGTAGGAGTGGCAATGGGTTCCCCTTGTGGTGCTAGTCTGGCTAACTTAGTAATGGCATTCTGGGAAAGGGAATTTGTGTTAAAAAATCTAGCATATAAAGAGCACATTCAGTTTTACACTAGGTTTTTAGACTACATATTTATCCTCTTCCAGGGTAATATTGACGAGGTAGAAAACATGTTGGAAATATTTAACTCCAGTACTACCTTTTTGAGATTCACATCGAACTATGACAAGGATAGAATAGCTTATCTAGATATTGATCTAAGTAAAGATTATCAAGAAAAAGTTTGTTTCGAAGATCTATCGAAAAGAGACATATTCCAATATGTTTTTACACTACACTAGTTGCCACCCAACCTTTCAGAAAAAATCAGTAGTGAAAGGTCAAATAGAGCCGCAAGGATGATCACTAGAGATATTGATTTTGAAGATGAACGTAAACTTCTGAATTCTTACTTTGTACAGAGAGGGTACCCATGTAATTTGATTTTAGAGATAATCAAAGAGGTGCAACATAAGAGAACGACAGGATTGTATACCCCAATTTTGAACAATAGGGGTATGGGTAGAATGGGAGTTAGTATAGAAAAATACCCATTCAAATTTAGAAGAATTTTTCCACCAATACCAAAAGTAGTTTATATACGAGGGAACAATTTGAAAGCTATTTTAGAATCCAATAGTAAGCCACGTACTAACAAGGAAGGCATGTATAAGTGTAACATGTGCCGGTTCTGTAAATATATCGACACGGGAAGTAATTTCACAATAGCTGACAAGAAATATACCTCCAATGGGAGATACAACTGTTGCAGCAAACAAGTTGTTTATTTAGCCAAATGTTCATTATGCCCAGCTTTCTATATCGGTAAGACCGATAGGAAGCTGGGCGAGAGAATTTATGAACACACACATAGTATTAGTAAAAATAAATTAGAAAATGCGTTGGCAAAGCACATGAATGAAAATGAAGGGCACCAATTCAAATTCAGAGTTATTGACCAACTGAGGAATGATGAAAGGGGTGGACCAGAGTCATTGAAATTAGAAAGAAATGAACTTCTCTGGCAATTGAGAGTGAATGCATGCCAATATCCAGGGATTAATGAAATGAGTACTATAATGTGTATTCTAAGATTGAAAAATTTAGCTAGATAGATATAAACCACAGTTTTGGGTTGAGTAAATGTATAATTAATTTTACCCATTTTCCATTTTTTATTCATTTAGCATTTTTTATTTATTTTTTACTAATACCATGTATTTTTCATCTGTTCATTTATTATTTTTCTATGTTCACCCTAGTGGAACATTTCTATCCTAGTGAATATACATTTTGTTGAATATTCCATTGGACATATTTTAACAACATTGTACTTTATTATATTATGTGGATTTCACCATCATATGCACGATAGAACGCATAAATAGGGTTAACTAACACAATACATACTTATATTTATACTTACATTTCATTTCACACCCCATCTCATTCACACACTATATACCATGGACTTGTATATCTACTTTATACAGAATATATACATTCACACTATTAGTGTACAGATATTCATATTATTTATATAATTTGTTTCCATATGCATATTTGTATATTTACATATACTTACAAATATTGAATATATACACATTTTTTACATATTTTTTATATACAAAATACTTGTATATGCATATATATATATATATATATATATATATATATATATATATATATATACACATATATTTTTTATAGTCGTAATTTTTAATTGTATATCATATGTGTTGTCTTTTGGAGAGGTTTTTAGTTACAGTTGAGGTTGAAGGGAATTATTGAATTATTAAAGGTTTGGATATAACTTTCAGTATTTATATTGTACGCCTTTAAACCTTAATTTGTCCATCATGTGACAGGCATAATAGTGCATTTAAGTCACCTGTTTTAACATTTATTTTTTGTATGGTTTCTGAAGAAGTCGAGCTATTTGTCTTGACGAAAAGTGGATTGTATTTTTGTACACTTAAAAGGATATTAAAAGCACGTTATTGTCATTCCGAGTGCCTTGGTCCAATATCTAGTGTGGAGCATTAAGGATCCGTGCCTTTTGCAGTTTTGATCAACTTGCGTCTTTTACCAGTTTGTTTTCATGTTAATTCTAGTGCACTGTTTAACAATAATGATACTAGTCCACCTGACACTCAAGACCTAGGAATAAGTGGAACACATGATAAGAACTTATACCCGGATGTTCAGATAGTAAAGAATAAACCAGTTACTATATCACATCCATCTGAGCCAGTGGTTAGACCCAAGAGTCTGAATAAGATAGTTAATCAATCACATGGTATAAGTGGGGATATCCCTTTTCCTCTTCCGGTCCGCAAGGACAAGGGGATAAGAAGGGCGAGGTCCATGAGCAGAGGCCGACAAAAAAGGAAATACTCAGGGGAGTTTGTACCACATCAGACAATCAAGAAAATGTGGACAAACATTAGTATGTAATATATCTGGTTATAGGTTATCACCAGATGAATAAAGGTTATTGAGTAAAGGTTTAAGTTTCATTCCCAGAAGTAGTAGTAGATTAACAGACACCATTATAGATATAAAGCTGTTTTGTAGGAATGTGATGCTTACGTTATTGTATAGTAATCACAATGTGGAGGTTGGTAATGAAACTGTGAGATCTAATGAACAACCTAGATTTAAGAATTTAAGCAATTTTATACCACCTCATCATCCGTTAGTAGAAGCATATTTAAAATTGACAGAGGATGAGTTCCATGAATATTATAGAGATAATAGAAAAGGAAAGACAACCTTAGTTATAAAGAAAGTCTGAGCCTGAAACTGCTACAAGCTGTGAAAGATCAATTATAATAAGACCAGCTGATAAAGGTGGCCGTGTAGTTATGAATGTAGAGCACTATTACACTTCTATGGGTGAACTTTTGAACGATAAGTTCTATAAGGTCATTAATATGAATGAGATGCATGACATTATTAGATATGTCATGGATACCCTTTTGGACATTTTTAAGGGTGGTATCATAGACCAAGAACTATTTGATTATTTACTTAAGACACCAATAGTTCCCTTGATACATGGGCTCCCCAAAATTCATAAAAATGTTTGTAACCCACCCATGAGACCCATAGTCTCAGGACAGGTCCCAGGCAGTACACACAAGAAGTGTGACCGTCTGTCAGAGACATCTTCTGACAGCACGAGTCACACTTCTTAAAGCCTGAGACCTTCGATTCCTTAGACATATCTAAGGGAAAGTGCAACACACAAGCACACACACACACCGATTACACTTAGGGGTAAATAAAACTAATTTAAACAAATTATAGTACTTAGAAATAAAAATCCCTATAAAACACAGTCACTCACTATAGGAAGGGAGGGACTAGGCCTAGGGCCCGAGGGAAAAAACTAAAGATTTTGTGGAAAAAAGGGAGTGGAAAGTCAACGGAAAAGGGATAAACTGACTTAAAACTATCTATTTATAAGAAACAACTAACTTTAAAGGGGAAAAAAGGCTAAGAAACTAGTTCTTTACCAAAAAACTAACCTGAGCCGGTAGGAACACACCTCGATCGCTGTAGCGGCAAACGAGATCTGAGGAGTTACCGCCTAGCATTGTGGGATATAGGGGAGCCTCAAGCCGGTGGAACTAGATCTCGAGCTTTTAGAGTGGCCGAGTCGGAGCCGAGGATCGGCTCCGAACCCATCCAGCAAGAATGAAGGCGAGATTCACAACTTAACATGGAACGTTATGGTAGGTACATAACTTCTAATTACTGAACATATGTCGGTATATATTGAGAAATACCTTCGACCAATTTTGAATAGGAATATTTTTGTGTTGAACGACTCTAAACAGTTCTTAATAGAGCTTTATGAGTGCCTGAAATGATATGACAATATTGATGGATGCATATTTGTCACGTTAGACGTGCAGTCTTTATTTACGGTATTACCCAATGATTTGGGTGTTCAGTATGTATCTAATTTGATGAAACACAGTGGATTATACACCAGTGCAGATTGATCTGATAGCACAGCTGTTAGAGCTAACACTAGAGAATAACATCTTCATGTTTAAAGACACTATATACAGACAACAGGATGGTGTGGCAATGGGGACCCCATGTGCCAATAGTTATGCCAACATGTTTTTGGCACATTGGGAGGAAGAAGTGCTGTTTCAACAGGAAGTGTTTAAAGAGCATGTGATTTTCTATCGTCACTTTGTGGACGACCTTTTTGTCCTTTGGAATGGGGGAGAAGAACAGCTCTGCTCATTGTCTACCATGATGAATAGTCTAACAGACTTTCTCACATTTACTAACCACAGGATAGACTTTTTGGATTTATATATAGAAAAGTTAGAGTGTGGCTTGATAAATACAGGTATACATCGTAAATCTTGTCATTGTAACACACTTTTGATGAGGTCAAGCATGCATCCACCATATATTTTTAAAAACATTATTAAAGGTCAAGGTGTGAGGGCCTCTAGATTGAATCCCAGTGAAGTAGGGTTTGAGGCAGAGATGGACAACTTAAAATTGAGACTTTTGGAGAGAGGTTATAGCCACCATGAAGTAGATGTCAATTTGATGAATATTTCAAGCTTAAGATCAGATGTAGCAGCCCATATTTTGGACCTGCTAAGACTTATGACAGGAAAGGGACTAGTAAGGGGCAACCATGTGTTTAAAATTTCTACCTCATGTACATCAGACCATGCAGATATTAGAGATATAGTTACTAGACATTGGTCTGTTTTGTGTGTGGACAATGATGTAAGGCAGATAGTTGGAGAGAAACTGCATTTTCTATTTAGGAATAAATATAACTTTGTTATGTTATCCTAGACAGCAGTTTAACGTAGTTAATGGTGGGAGTACTAAACCATGTGGGCAATGCAACTATTGTTGTTACATTGATACTAGCATAGGATTTTTACATCCGGATCTGCATAGAGTTTTTTACACAAGTTAATGCTGATTGCAAGACAGCCCATTTAGTTTACCTAGCTGTCTGCCAAGTCTGCTCTTCCTTTTATGTTGGAAAGACTAATCGTCTTTTCAAGGAAAGGATACGTGAACATATATATCATATGAGGAAGAAATCTTTACATTATGCTTTAGCGAAACATGTTGCCCAACAAGGAGAAGCACATACATTTTTATTTAGGGCTTTAGAAGTGATCACACCTAGTGTACATGGGGGTGATGTCAGAAACCATACAGAATGTAAGGAGAGTAATTGGATAATTAGGCTGAGAGCAGATAGAGGCTCCAGACTTAATGAAAGAGCCTCAATAAAGCCCACGCTTAGGAAACGTAGGAATATAAAATAAAGGATATACATTATGAATAGAATAAATATATATATATATATATATATATATATATATATATACAATTAGAGGCAGTATACATGTATATGCAGAGGTCATATTATTATAGTTCTCGAAACAGTACACTATTATAATTCTTAGGATAGTATAACAGATGGACTATGTATGTATAGAGATGTTTTTATATAAGCATTTTTAAATGTATATAGGTTTCTTATATTTTATATTTTGTTTTTTGTTTTGTGTGTATATATATATATATATATATATATATATATATATATATATTATATATATAGATTTTAGATTAGTTTAGAGAAGTTTTTGAGGTCTTTAAACAATGTATATTGGTATTTTTCACTTTAAAGCTTGATTAGTGACTGATAGGTTAGTAAGCTGGGTAGCAGTGTATATATATTTTGTAATGTATCTAGCTTATCTATGATCTGAAGAAGCTCTGAGTGAAAGCGCTAATCTGATAACAATATATTGTTTGATTATATTTGTTTTGGCAATAAATCTACTATTTTTGGAATACACCTGCTTCGCTACAGCTCCATAGTTTTTGAGATTGCTTTATGGTTACAAATGTAGTTGAGATTCATCAGTGAACAATTTATGCAATCTGTTTTTGAGGTACATAACGGCCATTAGCAGTTGTTGCTACAAGAAGTTAGTATTATGTGGTAGGTAGCTGGGAACATGAGTAGCCAAGCTTGCTAAGAGTAGGTTGTTGATAGGGGCTGAGAGAGGTAGTGGGTGGGTGGAGTGGATGGTATTAATAGACTAACAGCAGTTGTTAGTCAGCAGAACTGAAATGTTGCTTGAGTGCTGTGCATGTACTTTATTACTGTATGCTGCAGATGCCATTTTCATACGTCATTCTTTGAGCAGTTGTACTGGACTTCAACAGTTAATTTTCAGTAACACCCCCAGGTGTTTAAAGAGGTTGCTTACATTTACAAGAAAGTGATGACAGAATACAGGCAGCTCAAGTGGATGAAATTGCAACACAGAAGAAGCCTGGAATAGGCTTTTACACCAGTGTGTATAGGTATTTGTGTGTATACGAAAGATGGTAGGTGCCATCCTTGAACACAGCTGACTTGCTGCTTTAGGCAGTGTTTGGTAACAGTCATGCAGGTAGTGGCTGGATATGCAAAATAGCTGAGTTAAGGAGGAAAACTTCAGTGAAAAATGCAGAAGTAAATGCTTAGTGTTCCTGTTGTCAAGAGGCAAGCTTTGAAGATCTTCCCTCTAAGAGGAAGAGTTCAGGGTAAATGGACCAGTCTGGAGAAAACTTTGCTAGATGTTGCAGCCCTGTTAGAGAGAGAACATGGTATTTAAGGTTTGCAGATCAAATGCTGAACATTTGGTAGTTTCATTGCTGCAATACCCTTTAAGTAAATGGGTTGTAATCTACTAAGGATACAACGGCCATCCAGCTTCCAGTGCTTTCAGGGTGGAGTGTTCCATTTTTGGGCTTTCAAGGATTAACTGTTGGCTGTTGGTGTTCCAGTGCTGGGCAGATAACTTTTTTCTGGGAGGAGGGGAAGTTCTTTACTTTTTATGAAAGAAATTGTACTTTCTGGAAAATATTTTTAAAGTTAGGAAAGTGTTTTGAATGACTGTTACATGACTTTTAATTGCTTTTAAACAGGGGCATCAGTTTTCATGTTTGTGGTAAAACATTATTAAAACTAAACTGCTGCTTCTCAGGTAGATGTCATTTTACTTTTGAGAACAGGGATGAGTCTTAAAAGTGCCGGTTACAGTTAAAACGTGGAGAAAGTTGCTTCAACGTTTTTACCGACTATTGCAGCCAAACTTCACAGAGAATCTGTCATCCTTTTTGGCTTGTCTATGGAACAACTTGCGAGTTCCTTGGGTCTTCCTTCTTCCACTCATAAAAAGAACATTGTTAAACAGCCTTTGCCACCATAAAAAGAACATTGTTAAACAGCCTTTGCCACCACCTCAGGCCTCTGAAGTGCCTCAGCTGTAGGTGGATGAATTTGCTGTGACTAAAACTGGTTCCTCGAGCCATTCACATTTTTACCTGGTTCCTGCTGGTGTAGTCCCTACAGTCATCACTGAACATGGTTAGACGTCTTCTGCGGCTGTGTGATTGCTGTTGGAGGGCAAGGGAGGAGCTGCTTTTGTTGGCCTTGGGAGAAGGGGCAGAGAATGCCACTCTGCCTAGCCAAATCTCTCTGCCCATCCGTTTGGAGGTTTTCCTGGCAAAAGTGTCCGTTTCTTCAGAAATTCTTGTCAAAAAGGAACAAAACTGAGACTGGGAAGAACTATCTGTTTGCTCTGGACAAGAGAGATTGGCTTAACTCTGGGTATAGTTCAGGCTATTGAACCTTCTAGTATGGTTTTCTCTGGTAGAAAAACAATCTTTTTCTTTGAGTCTAGGCAGACTTGGCTAGGACCATTCTTCAGGGGCACCTAGACCCTTATCCTTCATCTTCCAAGTCAGACTAAGCTATAGTAATCTAGCCATGTAGTGAAGACTACTGCAACAGTGATGAAATGGTGAACATAGCTGCTCTGTCCCTCCATAACCCTTATTTTTGTATGTCTTTTATGACTGGGTGTTTTCCTTTACTTTTCTGCATAGTCCTTATAAGCACTTTTAGTCTCTTCTCTTTCTGTTGGTAAGTTTACTTGTACAACTGTGTTTTCGGTCTGGTAGTGGGTGGCAATTCTGGAAAGCTTGAAATTGTGTGCAGAATCCGGTCTTAGTCTGGCTTTGAAGCACCTGCCAGAAGTCAGTGTGGCTGCAGTTCTCACTGATCATAAAGATGGGAGTGTGGGCTTGGGATCAAGGTGATGCATCTGCCCATCTTCTTTTGCATAGTTTAAAGTAAACTTTACATGGAATTTGTTGGAAGATGGGGTAGTGAGAAGAAAATACTTCAGTTTGGAGTGTTAATGTTTTCTCACTCAAGGCACAGTGAAATAAAGACGAGGAATATTAAGTTGGCTGTTAACAGTTTGGAAATTGTTTAATGTGCTGTAAAAAGGACAACGCAAGATTTAAACAGTGATACTGCCAGGTATTTTAAAAGAAGTAATGTGTTCATTTTGGGTTAGGGAAGTGGAGAGAATATAACATGGGTAGTGTACTTTACCGGATAATTTTGCACTCAGAATTTGTCCACTGACAGCAGTAAGTACACGGTCAAGGGTTTCTCAATTTGTTAAAATAACAGAATCACTAGTATAGAGCAGTATTTGTGAATTGGAATTGCCCTGTATTGTGCATGCCAGGAGTGATAGAAAAACAGGATGCAGTTGTATATGATTTACCATACTGTTGGCGAGATGCTAAGAAATCAGTGGTCAGACTGGTTGAATGTTAAGAGAATAAGCATGTCTGAGGAGCAAAGGATGGGAAATGGGGGCTTTCAGTAGCTGAGAAGTAAGGTACCCAATAAGGTTAAGATCCCTATAATTGTGAAATGAGCCTTACATTATGTCCTTTCAGAAACCCAGGTACCTCCTGGTAGACATGGCCAGGCTGGCTGAAACATGCTCCAAGTTGAGTGGATGGAAAATTCCTTGATGTTTAGGTGTGTATTTCTCTCTCCTTCCTTTTTATCCCAATGAGAGGCAGTTGAGCAGTTAGTGTTTTGGGATAAATGCAGTCTATGCAGATTTACAAAGTTTAGGGAATTCCATTAAGGCAAAGAAAATGTTTCATTTGTAAGATGACACTGACAGGAGCAAGTCCTCACAATGCTTTGAAAACTGTAAAGCCTGTTGACTCATTGGAAAACTATAGTCTGGGATTTTGTTAAGGTATTGTTGCAGAAATCAAAAGTAGGAAGAGGCTTTTAAAATCATTTAGAAGAGATGGGCAGAAGTAGACCTGATATATAAGGTAGTTCATGTGTAAATGGATGTCATCAATGGATTGGAGAATTCATCCCTGGTCAGTTATAAAGGTAAATGTCTTGTGTAATTTCCTACTTAAAGTGGTGATATTTTGCCAAAGTAACTTGTTTTTGAAAGCAATTTGTGATTATTTACTGCAAAAAACTATGATGTGATGTCCTATCTCACCTTCATTCTGTACTGGTTGCGTTCAGAACCAATCCTCTGTTCTGACTGCCTTTTACAAAAGCTCGAGGTCTTCAACTAGCTTGTATCCTACACCTTATCCCATGATGCCCTAGGGAATTCCCCAGATCTCATTTGCCCCTCAACAAGATCGGGTGCTTCACACTGGCTCTGGCCAAGTGATTTCTTTCAGTTTTGTTTCTTTTGTAAAATTTTGTGGGTTTTTTTACTCTAGGAAGTACTAGGTAGTAGTTTAGATTAAATCGGTTAACCGCTTTAGCTGTGCTCGTTTTTTTCTTGCTGTTTGAGTGCTGGCCATTGTTACTCTCAAGGCCTATATATCAACCCTATCCCGGCTTTCTTAAGCTCATTGTTTTTTGAGCTGTTTAAAACGAGTGTGTGTTATACTTGGATCTAGCCCAGTTTAGATGGTGTTTTTTTCCTTAGTATGTGTATTTGATTCTCCCTTTTTTCCTTGATTAAGCTAGCTCGTTTAAGTTAGAGGGCTGCGCAGCCCGTTTAAATTAGATGTTTTTTTTGTAGTGGGTGCTTTACATATTTATCTGTTTAGCAAGCGTCTAATAAAAAACTTACTTTTTGGTGTTTTCTCTATCCAGTAAGCCAACTCGTTTTACTTATTCTAAGTGTAGTCAGAAAATGTCCATGACTGCTAGTCATACTGTGTGTGTACTGCCTTGGAGCAATACATCTACAAGAATCTAGTGCAATTTGCCATTCTTTCAGTCGCAGGGTTGTTCGTGAAAGGAAGAATAAGTTAATTATGAGGGGGTTATTGAAGACTTCCTTTTCAGAAGCCATAGGAGAACCCTACAAAACAGACCTTCTTCCCCTTCTTCAAAATCTGAAAAATCAAGGAAAAGATCATCTTCAGACCCTTATTCAGAGCAGACAGTTACCGAAAATTTCCACATTGGACCCGAAACCTGTCAGGCCTGAGAAACCATCCACCTCGGCTCCTTCAGTATTGGAACCATTGGTATTTCAAACTCTGAGCTAGTTCCCCAGTACTGGAACTGGTTTCTCTGAAGATGAGAGCCCTCATCTTGCAAAATTCAAGATCTCCTGCTCCCTCCTCTCGATCTTCCAGGAGCCTTTCAGATGACTGTGGATCGCGTGGTGCTGAGACGTTTGAAGACACCAGTGCTAACCAAACATTTGTCGGAGCTGACCCAGAGGGTTTTGGAACTGACTGTTTGCCCTGCCAACATAGATTCCTTCTCTGACCCGACTCGGGACTTTAACCAGAATGCATGGAGCTGATTGTAGTGGAATCGTCTGAGCTGAGACCTGTACCAGTGTCTTCGACCCTGACTACTGCTTCAACTTTCTCGATTCCATTTGAGTTCGAGGAGTCTAGGAGCAGACATTCTCCGGTTGGTCCGGGGAGGACAGTCTGATACGACATTTGTCAGATCTGAACTTGCCTCTCGGGGGCTTCGGCATGGATGAGCTCGGCTCCTGCATCAGCCTCGGAGCCAACCCCCTTGGTGATCGGGGATGCCTTCTAGTTCTTCGAAGCCAGGAGCTTCCTCAGATCATGGGCAGGGGGGCCTTTGAGGCAATGAGGAGAGGGCTGTCCTGCAGGCAGCTCTCCTCTCAGAACCAGTCATTCCTCCCCCAAATGCACTGGTGTCTCATCCACAGAGACGCGGGAGACCCATGGCCTCAGGACCCCCCATTGGATGAACCCCTCTCTTCCTAAACCTGTCCAGAATGCCATTCTGAAGAGGTCCCTTGCAAGGGACTATGTAAGAGGAAGCATTTGGACTCCCCAGAGGAGTCCGTCACATCTGACGCAGACCTAGAGTCAGAAGGGTCCCCACGGTCACCCGCTAAGGATGTCTGCTTTGCAGACATCCTAGAAATACTTAAGCAGAGAGGTGGCTGGAAGCTTATCAACCCTTCTGAGGAGTCTGTCTACCTGAAGGCCTTTGGGTCTCACCCTTCTGCCACTTGGGTGTCTCTGCCCCAAAAGGCATGGGAGACTCCAGACTCAGTTAACCTGTCCCTTGGAGGCCAAATAAATTCATTACATCCCCCGTTGATGAAGCTTTCCTTAAAAAAAGTGTCCTGGTAGATGCTATGGTGGTGGTGGCCACCAAGAAGGAATTGTCAAAGATGTCCTCTTCTCTTCATCCTCCGAACAAAGTTTGTACGATGGACAGATACGGAAAGCGTACCTTTCCTTCAGCGACCTTTACACTCAGGTCCATGAAGTATCTTACACATTTTTACAGGTTGCAGAGAGATCTCTTGGAGGAGCTAGGAGATGCTCTCCAGGGTTCAGTAGCTGTAGGGGTATTAGTTTCCTCCCAGCTCTCCACCTTGAATTCAGTGGTAAACTCATCCATAAGACTCGTTTCCTATGCAGCTGATGGAGCAAGTAGAGCAGCAGATTCAGGAATTTCCCTAAGGAGGGATTCCTGGATGCACTTGTGTAACTTTGCAGAGCCTTTTACGTCTTCCTTTAATGCCCCCCTTCCATGGCTAGTCCTTATTCGGGCCTAAAGTCAGACACATTAAGCAGGTGTGAATAGGAAGGAAAAACTCTCTGCCATAGTACTCTGTTTTTTCCTACCTTCTAGGCCTTATCCAAAAGGTCAAAAGGGATGATAAATGTGGTTTTGAAAATCCCAGAGTTTTTCAAGACACACGTGGTGATCCTGCCCCCAGGGGCAGAGGGAGAAGCAATAATGGAAGATGCCGGCCATGTGGCAGAGGAGGTCTGCAAAACCATGGCATTGTCGAGCCTTTATAGCATTCCTGAAAGGAGGTCTGCCTGTCTGTCTCTGGAGATGGTCTGAGGTCGCTTATCTTTGTACGCAGAAGCCTGGCTAAAAATCACAGAAGACAAATAGATACGAAGCATCATATCCAGAGCTTACTCCATACCCTTTTCCTTTCCCATCCCACACATAAGGAACATTCCGGACATTCCACCCAGTCGCAGTAAACAAGTAACACTAGGAATACAGAGGTTTCTAGAAAAAATTCATCCAAATAATCCCCGCAGACCAAATAGGATCCGGAACTTGCTTAAGGTTCTTTTTAGTTCCAAAGAAAACAGGGGACTGGAGACCCATCTTGGATCTTGGCAGACTGAACAAAGCAGTAAAAAAAAAAAAAAAAAAAAAAGTCAAAGTTCCGGATGGTAACAGTGCAGTCACATCTCCCTTTTCTGGGAAAAGATGATTGGATGTGCTCTGTAGACCTCCGGGATGCATGCTACTACATAAAAATGAACAGGCGATCCAGGAGTCATTTGCGCTTTCGGCTGGGAGCCAGTCACTACCAGATGTTCTTTGTGTTTCACTGTTGCAGTCATCACACTTGGGTTATCTGCCTACAGGTAGCCCTCAGTCGGCCCGAACACCAGAGACTTAGTATTTCTGCGTCAGTTGCTGTTGCTCCAGGTCTGAAGTCAGGTCGTCAGGGGTATAAAAACAGGCAGCCGAAAACCATTACAGCAGTCTTTTCTTGCCGAGGAGCCCGAAGCAGAAGCAGTTTGCACGAGTGCCAGCCACTACCTGAGTTTTCGTTTCCGAATTGAATTATCCTGAAGTCCCTGTTGCGGATCCTTATTTCTTGCTCTAACAGATGTCAGAAAAAAGTTAACAATTGTCTTGCCTGTGGAAAGCAAATACCACACCGAGATTTCCATTCTTACTGCATCACCTGTTTAGGCCCAGACCACGATGTACCTCGCTGTCGGTTTTGTGCCTTGTTCTACGCCCAAACTATTAGTCGTTGGGCCCTTATTGTTACTAAATACTTTCATTTTTGATCCCCGTATTCCAAAGGCTTCAGTAAGCCATCAGACTACCGATCTTCAAAAAAAAAAACGTGAGGATGAAGACCGAGACAGACCGCACAGGTCCAAAACTGCCGACGACACTTCAGTTGCGCTAGTCGCCAGTTTGCCGGTACTCAGTGAGGTGCTTTCACAACCCCTGATGCCCGCTTCAGTGGATTCGCAGGCCTCTACAGAGGCCCGTTCAGAGTTCGGTATGCCGCGTGACTCTGACTATGGAACCTGTAGATGTGTCTACCTTGGATGAGTCCAGAGCCGCTGAGCAGCCACCAGCTTCTGAGGAAGTTCTTCACACTACTGATATTCGACACAAACCGACTTTTGTGTCTTCAGTTCAGTCTAAAACTACAGAGTTTCTAAGGCCAAGAATATGTGCTACGGCTAAAAAAACGACAACCCAAACTCAAGCACCTGCTTCCTTGCCACAACATCAAATGCTTAAAATGTCAGAAGACCTTATGCCGATTAGGGAAAATCAGCCTTCCTCTGCTAAGAGAAAGAGACCTGTCCCCAGCAGCTTTAACAGACCAAGAGTCCAATGACTGAGGTATCTGATTATGAAGACATGCCTTTATCTGCTTATGAGGATTCAGATGCAAAGGAAGCCATTCCCTCTGCTTCTCCTTCAGAGGATTTTCCTTTTGGTGAAACCTTACATACTTAGAGAGCATTTCCACTGGGAATACCAAGACTGTCCTCAGTCCAAAAAGAGCCGCAGAGAATTTCTGATTTGCCACAATATAGGCCTGTAGCATTACCCCCAGTCCTGGATGTTCCAGATGATGTTTTTATGGAATCCAGTTTAACTCCTGATACTTTATCCCCTGTTCCTACGAAACCAGATTGGGTACTACAGAGTTCCTGACTCTCTCAAATTCCTTTTCAAAAATCCTACTGCTGACCGAGGTCATCTCCCAGGGGCCTAAAGGTATCAAAGTAACTACAGCTAAGAATCTCACCCCTTCGGACAGGGATTCCAGAGCTTTAGGCAGATGGTATATGAAAGTATACACCTACAACTCTCACCATTAGGGCTATGAATTCCCAGTTTCACATGCTGAAGTACCAACTGCGGTGGTGGTGCTGCGGTAGCATTGACACCTCACAGTAAAACGTTGTCCTGTTCGATTCTCAGAGCGTCTTGTGTGTGGAGACATGCGTGAATGGGCGTACCTTTGTTGAAGATTGTGCGTCAGGGCCGGCAACTTGGCACGTAAAAATCTACTGCCAATCATTAGCAGACCGGAGTTCCGCTGTGGCGACCCCTAACCGGGAAAAGCCAAAAGACACAACATGCTGAAGTACCAACAACATGTTATGGAACTTAAGCAAAAAATAGCTACTTTTACAGACTGTGCAGAAAATAATTACAAGAGCTTATGCATTCTGCAAGCCAAGTCAGCAAGCATACTTTGCAATGTGGCTTTGACTCCCTAGAAGCATCTTGCAGGGCAGTAGTCACTAGTTCTCTACTGAGAAGGCATGCTTGGCTTAGAGCAGACCTTGCCAGACCATGTCAAATCAAAATGACTAGACACTCCTTTGAACAAAGGCAATCTGCTTGGCACCAAAGCAGAAGAGGATGTTCTCCGTGTTTCACTGTTGCATTCATCACATTTGGGTTATCTGCTTGCAGTAGCCCTCAAGTCGGCCTGATTATCAAAGTCTTGGGTCCTGCGTCTGTTGCTGTTTCATCTTCCGTGATGTCAGGTAGTCGGGGTATAAAGCATGGCGGCATTACATCAGTTTTTCTTGCCGTGCGGTGCCCAAAGCAGAAGCAGTTAGCAAGTGCTGGTCAGCTGACTTCAACTAAAGCTAAGTACCCCGTTGGGGAAACTTTTTCTTGCTCTAAACTGATGTCAGTAAGAGTCAATAATTATACTTCTTGTGGAAAGCAAATACCTCATAAAGATTTTCATTCGTACTGTATTCCTTGCCTAGGCCCTGACCACAACGTACCTCGCTGTCGGTTTTGTGCCTTATTTAAACCACAAACTATTCGTCGTTGGTACATTTTTGCTTCCAAATATTTTGGTACTCTGTTCAATTATCCAGATATGTCTTCGGTAAGCCACTTGACTACCGACATTCCGAAAAAATGCAAAGATAAAGACAGACTGCGTAGGTCCAAAGCTGCCGATGATGCTTCTAAGCAAGTTGCCTGTTCGGCCGGTACTCAGTGAGGAGCTTTCGCAGCCCCTAGCCCGTGATACCCGCTACTTCAGATTCGCAGGCCTACTGAGACCCATTCGGAGTCTGGTATGCCGCAAGATGATTCAACTGTGGAACCTGCGGATGTCTGTACCTTGGATGGGTCTGGAGCCGCTGCGCAGGCACTGGCTTCTGAGGGTGTATTCAGGCCTACTGACTTGCATATTAAACCGATGCCATCTTCTTCTAGGCCTCAAACTCAAACCATGCTTAGGAAACCGAAGCTCAGACCGCATGGTCAGGCCTCTATGCCTAAAAAACAAATAAGAATGGCTGAAGACCTTATTACTTTAATCAGGGTAAGCCAACCCCCCCCCCCCCCCCCCCCGAGACCTAGGACTGAATTTGCTTATGATACTTCTGAACAGGATTCTGAAATTTCTGTCTCCTGATGACCAGGATATACCCTTATCTACTATGAGGATTCTGATGCAGAGGACTCTATTCCCTCTGCTTCTCCCCCAGAGGATTTTTCTTTTGGTAAAACCTTGCATACTCTTTCACTGGGAAAGCCAGGATTACTCTTAATTCTGAAAAGAGGCTTAGAGATTTCTTACTCCTGCCCCAACACAGGACTTTAGCTATCCCTCCTGTGCTGGATATTGTTGATGCCTTTTTGGAATCGAGCTTGGCCCCTGACTCTTTACCTCCTGCTCCCAGAAAATCTGATGGATATTACTGGGTTCTTGGTTCTCAAGTTCCTTTTTAAAAATCCTACTGCAGACCATGAGACCATTTCACAGGGACCCAAGGGCATTAAGGCTACTACTGCCAAAAATCCTACTCCCTCTGATAGAGATTCCAGGGCCCTGGATAGATGGGGTAAGAAGGTATACACCTCTGCAACCTTGGACATCTGGGCCTTAAATTGCCAGTTTCATATGTTAAAGTATCAGCAGCATATTATTGGATTGCTTAAACAGAAAATTATGATGATTCCTGACTGCTAAAATAAGGATTTACAGAATTTAATGCATTCTGCTGAACAGGTTGGAAAACATACTTTGCAATGTGTTTTTGATTCACTAGAGGCATCTTGCAGGGCAGCTATCACCTGGTCAGTACTTAGAAGGCATGCTTGGCTCCAGGAGCAAGCTTTGCCAGATTGTTAAAACTAAATTGCTGGATGCTCCCTTAAATCAGAAACGCCTGTTTGGCGACAAAGCAGATGATGTTCTTTAGGAAAAAGCTAAATATATGCAAACTGTTAGATTTCTTACAAGTGCCTCCTAGATTTATTAGGCATTGGCCCTCAAAACATTGGTCCTTTCCTGCCTCTTCCAGGCCTTCTCAGTTCAAACCCAGAATCAGCAGAACACCCAGGCTTCAGTCCCAGGGTACGCACATGATTAAGCAGTGGGGGACTCCCACATCCAAATCAGGGAGTAGTAAAACTCCCCCTGTGGTAAGCTGTCTCAATGACTTTGCTTTAAAACTTCCAAGCACTTCTCAACTGACTGCTCCTTTAGGGGGAAAGATTGCTCTGCAAGCAAAAAACTGGGAACTCATTACCCAAGGCAAATGGGTTTTTAAACAGTTTCCCAAGGATACAGATTTCACTTCCACACGTTGCCAACCCATGCGGTTGGCCAGATCTACCCCCAAATCAGTAGGCAGAGGCTCAAACGCAAGTACTCTCTCTCAAGATTAAAGGCTATGCAGACTGTACCAGAAGAGGAGAAGGGACAAGGTTTCTACTCAAGACTTTTCCTGGTACCCACAAAAGGCAACTCATGGCGTCCTATCCTGGACCTGTCTATCCTAAACACCTTTTTGGTGATTCCAAAATTCAAGATGCTAACTCTTCACCAGTTGCTTCCCATGATAGGCAAAGATGCCTGGTTGGCAACACTGGTTTTAAAGGAAGCCTACCTGCACATTCCAGTCAGGGAATCTTGCAGAAAATACCTATGCTTCAAGGTAGGCTGCATGCACTATCAGTTCTCTGCACTGCCCTTTGGCTTATCTACTGCGCCCAGGGTATTCACAAAGTGCCTAGCTCCAGTCATTGCATTTTGCAGGCAAAGAAATATTCAAATATACCCATACCTGGACAATTGTCTTATTCAGGCAGAAAGCCAGGACATTCTTCTGAATCATCTGGCATTTGTACAAAAGGTGTTAACTTGTCTGGGTTACACCATAAACGAAAATAAATCACATCTGGTACCCGGTCAACAAATTATATTCCTGGGAGCAAGCTTGAACACAACTTCCCAGATGGCTTTCCTCACGCCAGCGAATCAAATTAGACAACTTACTTCAAACTAGTGGCCACAAAAATCCTGCTATCTGCAAGTCAAATACTGCAAGCCTTGGGGTTCATGGCCTCGTGCATTCTACTAATTCCATATACAAGACTGCATATGAGGAAACTACAGTGGTATCTAAAAAGCCTATGGTGTCAGTATTCTCAGGATCTAGAAGCAATGATTCTTATCATACCTTGCCTACGTTAGAATTCCTTTGGTGAGCAGAGGCCTGCCACCAAAACAAGGGACTACCATTCACTCTATCCCCCTGCCGCCCAAACCCTAAGAACAGACGCATCAGACTATGCATGGGGTCTCACCTGGCAGGGAAGTGTATTCAGGGCAAATGGAACCCAAGTCAAATGCACCTGCATATCCGTCAAAAAAAATGTTAGCTGTACAGAATGCTCTGACAACCTTCAAGGACCACATTCTTCCAGGACAATTAATGGTAAAGACTGACAACACCACTGTTATGTGGTACATAAACAAGCAGGAGGGTACCCATTCTTACCCCCTCTGCAGACTAGCCATGGCTCTGTGGAACACAGCCTTGAGCTACCAAGTGCATCTACTGGCTCAATTCCTGCCAGGAAAACTAAATACACTGGCAGACGAACTAAGCAGAAATCTCATGGACCCACACGAGTGGAAACTAGAACCAAAGATTTTCAACATGTTGATCAACAAATGGGGGATCCCAGATATAGTTTGCCTCCCCCAGAACTACCAATTGGACAAATTCTGCACAAGGACTCACTACAAACAAACTTGGAAAGTTGGATGCTCTGTCCTTTAGCTGGAAAAATCCATCAGTTTATGCCTTTCCTCCTCTGCCTCTCCTCTCCAAAGTGCTACTAAAGATCAAACCGGACAAACCAAGGATAATGCTGCTTGCACCAGACTGGCCACGCCAACAATGGGTACCCCCTCTTGCGCAGTGTCACAGCTGGCCCCATGGCACCTACCTCAGACCTCTACCCTGCTGTCTCAGCAGGAGAGCCAGATTCTGCACCCCCAGCTTCAAACCCTGAACCTGGCAGCCTGGCTAATTACCTAATCTCTCCATTACCATCCCTCAGTAAACAAGTGTTGGATGTCATTTTGGAGGCAATGAGGCCTAGTACTAGAAAATCGTATGCTGAAAAATGGAAAAGATTCTGTGCCTGGAACCAAATTCAAGGGATGGCCACAACAGCACCCACATTACCTCAGATTCTTCAATACTTAATGGAGATGCTTCACAAGGGCCTTTCCTTTTCCTTCATCAAAATTCACACCTCAGCCATTTCAGCTCATTACAACACAGAACCCACCCCTCTTTTCTCACCCACTGATCAAGCAGTTCCCCAGAGGAGCCAAAAACTTAAGGGCACCCAGGAGACCCCCAACTCCAGCCTGGGACCTTAATTTTGTATTGGAAAAACTCACTCTTCCTCCTTTAGAGCCAGCTGCAACTACAGAGTTAAAATTTCTTTCTTGGAAAACCGCTTTTCTTTTAGCATTCACTTCAGCAAGAAGGGTATCTGAATTACAGGCCCTTATGGCAGTGGAGCCTTTCATCATCTTTCATGCTGACAGGGTGTCCCTCAGGGCGAGTTCCTCTTTCTTGCCCAAGGTGGTATCCAGTGTGGCTCTTAATCAGTTCATTCATTTGCCAACCTTCTTTTCTAATCCACAGAACAAAGGGGAACGGATACTGCACTCCTTAGGTATGCACAGACAACTTAGATTTTACTTGGACAGGACTAAACCTCAAAGGAAATCTGAACAACAGCTGGTGGCATTTGCTGCATTGGCAGAGGGGAAGGCTATTTCAAAGCAAACCATATCTAAATGGATAGGTCATTGCATTCATTTCTGCTATAAGCACCATGGAAAACCTATCCCACAGGGGATTAGACCCCATTCAACCAGGGCTGCATCTACCTCTACAGCCTTTCTCAGAGGTGTCCCTACCAGAGACATCCTAGAAGCTGCTACCTGGAGTTCTATACATACTTTCACCAAGCATCATCATTTGCCAATTTTCTCTAAATCCGGAGCTGGCTTTGCCACTGCAGTCTTGCAGGGCCTTATAACTGGTCCTAATGCTATCTAAATTCCTCCTCCCATCCTTAGCTTTGGGAATCTACCCAAATGTGATGACTGCAACAATGAGACACACAGAACATAGTACAGTTGTGTACACTTACCATAAATGTAGATGTTAGAGTGTATTCACTGTTGCAGTCCTGGTTACCCTCCCTCCAGCCCCTGACTTCCTTTGGCTATACCTCTATTCTCCTTTACCATACTTAAAAGCTTTGTGGTGTATTTGCTTTTTTGTTGGAGGTAAAACATTGTATATATACATACATATATAATGTATATTTTATTAATTCCCATTAAGGGGGGCACCTGACATTTGGGGCAAGAAAAAGTGATGTAATGGTGACGGCTGCATGCTTTATACTCCTGACTACCTGACGTCACAGAAGATGAGACAGCAACCAACGCAGGACACAAGACTTTGATAATCAGGCCGACTGAGGGCTACTGCAAGCAGATAACCCAAATGTGATGACTGCAACAGTGAATACACTCGAGCATCTACATTTATGGTAAGTGTACACACA
The DNA here is from genome assembly GCF_019279795.1 of Protopterus annectens. NCBI lineage: Eukaryota > Metazoa > Chordata > Ceratodontiformes > Protopteridae > Protopterus > Protopterus annectens. Next base: position 825,503,227 of record NC_056733.1, read on the forward strand.
ACTGTACTTAAGAAAAAGCTAAATCTATGCAGTCAAAGATTTATTGCAAGTACAGCCTCCTAGATTCAGTAGGCATTGCTCCTCGAAACATTGTTCCTTTCCAGCCCCCTCAAGGTCATCTCAAACTAGACCCAGGAGAAACAACCCCCCCCCACCCCCACCCCAGACTACAGTCTCAGGTTATGCAGAGATCTAAGCAATGGAGTGCTTCCACTTCAAAAACATGGGAGTGTTAAGCCACCCCCTTATGGAAAGCATTCACAATGACTTCTCAACGCCACTCCCCACTTCTGCCCAACTGCTTGTGCCCCTAGGAGGAAAACTTGCCCATCATGCAAAAAACTGGACCTCCATCATCAAAGACTTATGGGTCCTCAACAATGTATCCCAGGGGTACAAATTCTACTTCCACTCACTGACAACTCCAAAAGGGTACCCAGACCTTCCTCCAAACCAGTGGGCAGAGGCACAAAATCAAGTTCAATCCCTCCTCTCTAAGGGCAATTCAACCTGTTCTTGTGGAACAGATAGGTCAAGGGTTCTATTCCAGACTTTTCCTGGTATCCAGAAAAGAGAACACTTTGCGCGCAATCCTAGATCTTTCCATTCTAAACACCTTCGTGGTGGTACCAAAATTCAACATGCTCACCCTGCAGCAGCTTCTTCCCATGCTGTACAAAGATGCCTGGTTAGCCACCCTAGACTTAAAAGAAGCCTATCTGCAAATTTCTGTCAGGGACTTATGCAGGAAATATCTAAGTTTCAGGGCAAGATCTCTGCATTATCAGTTCTCTGCACTTCCCTTTGGCTTATCCACTGCTCCCAGAATATTCACAAAATGCCTGGCTCCAGCCAGTTCTTACTGCAGACAGAACAATTCAAATTTACCCGTACTTGGACGACTGCCTGTTTCAGGCAGACAGTCAGGAAATGCTATTCCAGCACCTAACATTTGTAAAAAAAAAAAACTTCTAACCTCCCTGGGGTACACCATCAATGAAAAGAAATCAAACTAGTCCCCAGTCAAAAGATTCATGGGAGCAAGCTTGGACACAGCATCCCAGATGGCATTCCTTCAGAAAAACAAGCCTATCTGACAGACTACTTTACTCAAATGGCCACCAGAACCCAGCTATCCGCAAGGAAAATCCTGCAGGCCCTAGGGTTCATGGCCTCATGCATCCTACTTATTCCATTTGCCAAACTGCATATGAGGAAGCTTCAGTAGTACTTAAAAATAATCTTTGGTGCCAACATTATCAGGACCCTGGAAACTGTCATTCCTATCATACCTTGACTAAGGACAGAGTTTCTTTGGTGGGCAGCAGCATGCAACCACAACAAGGGACTACCCTTTACTCAACCCCACGCTGCCCAGACCCTAACCACAGATGCATCAGACTATGCCTGTGGGGCACACCTGGACGACATATGCATTCAGGGCCACTGGAGCCCAAGTCAAATTCATCTACACATCAACCAAAAAGAGATGCTAGCTGTTCAGCAAGCTCTAACAGCTTTCAGATCACTACTCTCACCAGGACCCATGCTAATAAAAATGGACAACAACACAGTTATGTGGTACATCAACAAGCAGGGGGATCCTACTCTGCAGGCTAGCCATGGCCCTGTGGAACACGGCCTTGGACATGCAGGTCCATCTGCAAGCTTACTGGCAGACGACTTGAGCAGAAATCACCTAGACCCACACGAGTGTCGATTAGAGCCCAACACCTTCTGCCTTCTGATTCAGAAATGGAGGACACCAGAGGTGGATCTCTTTGCCTCCCCCTGCAGTCACCAGCTCAGCAAATTCTGCACCAGGACACCTCACAGCAGGGCCTTGCAAGTGGATGCCCTATCCTTCCAGTGGGTAAATCTCTCAACCTATGCATTTCCCCCTCTGCCCCTTCTCTCAAGAATACTGCTCAAGACAGGACAGACCAAGGACAATTTTGATTGCCCCAGACTGGCCACGCCAGCACTTGAACCCACTCTTGCGCAGCCTGTTACTGTTGCCACCCTGGCACCTACCCCAGAGCTGAACCCTGCTCACTCAGCAGGGGGGACAGATCTTGCATCTGTAACTGCAAACCCTGAATCTTGCAGCCTGGCTTATTCTTTGAATTCTCCCCCAGTAACCAGCCTAAGCAAGCAGGTGCTGGACATAATTCTTGAAGCTAGAAGACCCAGTACAAGGAAATCCTGTGCTGATAAGTGGAAAAGGTATTGCTCCTGAATTCAATCTAAAGGAGAGGACACAAGTCTGCCCTCCCTACCTCTAATCCTGGATTACTTAACATATCTACTCAACAGAGGCCTATCCTTCTCCATTAAGATACATGCCTCTGCCATCTTGGCTCATTACAACTCTGAGCCCACCCGTCTTCTCTCACCTGCACATCACAGTTCCTGAGAGGGGCAAACAACTTAAGGCCACCAAGGAGAGCACCCAGTCCTGCTTGGGACCTTAACTTTGTACTGGAAACGTTCACACTACGTCTTTTGAGCCTGCAACGTCAGGAGAGTTAAAATTCCTCTCTTGGAAAACAGCATTGCTCCTGGCCATCACTTCAGCGAGAAGAGCATCTGAGCTACAAGCACTTATGGCCATGGAACCCTTCATTATTTTTCATGCTGACAGTCTCTCTCTCAGGGCTAATCCTTCCTTTATGCCTAAAGTGGTGTCCAGTGTGGCTCTCAACTAATCTATCCATTTGCTAACCTTCTTCCCTAATTCTCAAAATAAAGGGGAAAGGATCCTGCACTCGTTGGATGTGCACAGACAGCTCAGATTCTACCTGGATAGGACTAAGTCCTTCAGGAAATCTGACCAGTTATTGCTCTGTTTTGCACCAGGGGCAGAGGGCAAAGCCATTTCAAAACAATTTCCAAATGGATAGCACACTGCATCCATTTCTGCTACAAACACCATGGGAAACCAACCCCTCAGGGGGGCAGAACACATTCCACTAGGGACAACTTCTACCTCCACAGCATTCCTCAGGGAAGCCCCTACCAGGGGCATTCTGGAGGCTGCTACCTGGAGTTCTGTACACACATTCACCAAGCATTACCATTGGCCTATTTTTTCCAAATCCAGGGCAGGTTTTGCAACTGCAGCCCTGCAGGGCATACTAGCCAGCCCAAACTCTTCTTGACTGCCACCACCCTTTCTACAGCTTTGGGAATCAACGCAAGTGTGATGACTGCAGCAGTGAAACAAGGACATAGTACAGTTGTGTACACTTACCATAAATGTAGATGTTAGTGTATTCACATTTGCAGTCCTAATTTCCCTCCCTCCAGCCCCCTTCTCTTTCTCCCTTCTCTGTGTATATTACTCACCCCTTGCAGGGATATTGATACTTGCATTTTGCTGGTGGTGATTTTTCCACCATAGCGTAGCTCCCTATTGGAGGGCTCCTGACATTTGAGGGCAAGAAAAACTGATGCAATGGTGTCGGCTGCCTGTTTTTATACCCCTGGCGACCTGACGTCAGACCTGGAGTGACAGCAACTGAAGCAGAAATACTAAGTCTCTGATGTTCGGGCTGACTGAGGGCTACCTGCAGGCAGATAACCCAAGTGTGATGACTGCAACAGTGAATACACTCGAACATCTACATTTATGGTAAGTGTACACAACTGTACTTTTCCAGCTCTGCCCTTTGGTCTCACTACAGCCCCCAGAGTGTTCACCAAATGTATTGCAGTAGTTACGGCTCGCCTGAGACGTCTAGGATTGAGTGTTTCTGTACCTAGAAGACTGGCTTCTAACTGCCACCACTGAGCATCTGCTAATAAAAGCAAGAGACACCAGATTGAAACTCTGCTCCCTTTTAGGGATCACAATAAATTATGAACAATTTGCTTTATTGCCATCTCAGCATATCGTTTTTATAAGAGTTTATCTAGACACCACAAAAAATGATGGTAAAGCTTCCCCCAGAAAGAGTTCACGCCGTTCGACGTCAGGTCTCAATCCTTCTATGCAAGAGGAAAGTTCAAGCAAGAACAGTTCTAAAAGTGCTAGGCACCATGGCAATCGCAATTAATGCAGTTCTATTAGTGCGGCTACCTTTGAGAATTCTTCAGTGGCTGCTATTCACTCAGTGGTCCATGCAGGGAGCTACCCATGTCCCACCAAATCATAACAGAATGTTGCAGGAAACACCTTTGTTGGTGACTTCACTCCACTCATATGACTTTAGGTCAACTTTGTTCTTCTGCAGCCTTCAGCCACTGTGACAATGGATGCTTCCCAGATTGAGGGAGGGGGCATTATCAGGGAGGGACAGTCCAAGGCACTTGGCAGAATCACAAAGCCCACTTGCATATCAATGTCCTAGAGATGAGAGCAGTGCTGTTAGCATTGCAATCATTCCAAGACACACTCCTGTTAGGAATGATTGCAATGCAGACAGGACAGTGTCAGTTGTGTGGTATATAAACAAACAAGGATGAACCAGATCTTACTCCCTTTGCCGAGAGGCCCTGAGTATGGCAGTGGGCAACCTCTTCCAAACGCTTTGACAGCAACGCACATCCAGGGGAAATCAAACATGATAGCAGATACACCAGGACAATTCTGATGCCTCACAAGTGGTCCCTAAAACAAGACATAGTGGAAATGATTTTCCGAAAATGGGGCCAGCCTTGCTGTGACCTTTTTGCCACGTCCATGAACACCAAATGCAGCAGCTACCTTGCCTTAATCCCTCCGGGGGATTTGCCAAGGGATGCACTTGTACACGATTGGCCCTGAGGTGGTCTCTATGCCTTCCCTCCCTTCCCATTGATACCCAAAGTTCTTCAGAAGGCCAGCATTTTGGGATGGACCTTAATACTCATCGCCCCTTACTGGCCTCACCAAATCTGGTTCCCCTTCCTGTGGCCTCATCTTCAGGAGGAGCCTTGGATTCTGGACCCAGTTCCAGATGATCTGACTTATGTCAGGGATGCTCCATCCTTCTCTTCAAACCCTCAAGTTGACAGCCTGGCTGCTCAGATTCCAAACATAGCCAGGCTACCTGACCTTTCACCTTCAGTGTAGTATATCCTGATTTCTTCTCATAAAGCTTCGAGGAGAAAATTGTATATCAGCAAATGGAAGAGGTTTTCCTCGTGGGCCTTGAAAAACCATATTGACCCTTTCTCTGCACATATATCTTCCATACTGGAGTTCTTAGCAAAGCTATTTCATGATGGGGCAGCTGCAGCTACTACTGGAATTCAGTTAGCAGCGTTCTCCAATTTCCATTTATGCCAAGCATGACTGAATGTCATGCCCCACAGACTTTGAAAAGCCTTCTTGAGGAGGGGTACCATTCTGTTAAGATCCCTCATTAAACCATCTCTAGCACCAGGGAATGTAAATTTTGTTATCCAGTATGATTCTTCCACCCTTTGAGCCTGCATCATCCTGTAACATGAAGTTCTTAGCTGTTAAGAAAATTGTCTTCCAGGTTATCACTTCAGCTAGAAGAGCTTCAGAGTTATAAGCATTGTCTATCAACCCCCCATATATGCTGTTCCACAAGGACAGTGTCACTTCGTACAAATCTGCCCTTTCTACCAAAAGTATGCTCAGAATCAAACTTAAACCAATCCCTAGGCTCACCAGTTTTCTTCCCTAATTATGGCAATAAGGCAGAATGTTACACCAACTAGATGTACATAGGCAATATGTTTTTACTTGCGTAGAACGAAGGACTTTAGAATAACTGACCAATTGTTTGCATCCTTCTCAGACTGCAGAAAACGTGCTCCAGTTATCAAGATCACTCTTTTCCAGATGGCTGTCGGATTGTATTACGTTCACCTACAAATTCCAGAACAAACAACTTCCTGATAAAGTAGGAGATCATTCTTCCAGAGCTATTTCTACCTCTTCTGCCTTTCAGGCTAAACTGCCAATTGATACCATTTGTGCTGCAGCAACATGGGCAAGACCTCATACCTTTATTACTGATTACAAAGTTGGTTTGGCCTCCAGGGGCAGGGCGTCTTGAGTCCACTGTCCTGAAGAATATTCTCCCTTGAGCCACCTGGGAAAAGATAGTGGTAGGGACGCTGTCCCAACCAGTACAGAATGAAGGCAAGGTAGGACAGCATCACATAAAGAAGTTGTCTACTTACCATAACGTTCCATGTGTGTTGTCCATCTCGCCTTCATTCTTACATCTCTCCCTCCTTCCCCCAGCCTTTAGCTCCTGGAGGACCGAAAGGATTCATATGGCAACTAATATTCTCTGACCCTCTTCTTGGCTTGTAAAATAAGTTTTTATATGCTTAATTAGTATACCAGCAAACCAGATATGGGGATTTCTCTATGGAGCATCATGGGATAGGGTGTAGGCCATGAGCTAGTTGAAGACCTCGAGCTTTTGTAAAAGGCCGAGTCGGAACAGAGGATCTGTTCCGAACCCAACCAGTACAGAATGAAGGCGAGATGGACAACACACATGGAAAGTTATGGTGAGTACCTAACTTCTTTTTTGTCTTTTGAATTTTTCAGAAACTTTTGAAGATCATAGTATTTGTTGAATAACTGGTTTGGCTATATTATGGGGTGGGGGGAGAGGGATATGTACATCAGGTATGTACATTTTTGAGAGTTTTATAGTTAGGCTAGGGTAGAATCCTTTTTGTGAAGGACAAGTATTCAGGAAAAGAGGAGATGGAGACAGCAGTAGGGAGGAAACATTTCTTCTTGTGTTAACATAAATACATGCCCTGTTTTTTTTTGTTTTTTTTTCATTGTAGATGTTTGTTTTGTTTGCAATAAAGAAAGTTTATTGCTTTGAGCAAGAAGGGGAGTTTTTTCTTGGGAGGATTTGTGAAGTAACCCAAATGGTAAAATCCTCCTGTCTTCAGCATCTGCTTTTAAAATGTCAGTACTGTCTGTACAAGCTGTATAAGTTCTGCTTATGTTTCCTGTACCTTCATTAATGAGTATGCTTATGTCCAGAGTGCTCATGTTTTAATCCATTGTTTATACTGTCTGTATTACTTTTTTGCAGCTGTTGCATGAAAGTGCTCATTCACATGTAGAAAAATACCTTGGTAATTAGGTGACAAAATAAAATGAAGTACGTGATTTTTTTAGCAGATATGTGAAGCATAACCACAGCTGGCTTTGCTTTGCATCATTGTACTATGTCAGTCGCAGTAGATGTACCAGTAACTTAACTAGACCACTGACTGCTTTTGCAGTTCAGAATCTGAGGCCTTTCTATTTGCTTGTTACTTTGCAGAGTGATTAAAATCAAGAGTGGACAGGATTGTGGTTTTAAGTGATGCTGGAGGGTGGCATGAAGCAAGCAGGAAGAAAATCGGGAATTAGAACCTTGGTTTGAGGTTCCTATACAGCACACTTAAGTCATTTACTTTCAGTTGTCCCCTACTCTCTTGGGGCAGTTCCTTTGCCAGCAAGAGATCAACCATTGTATTGGAAGACTATGCATTCAACTAACCCCTGAGAGATGCATTAGAAGATCACCACCATCAGTGTAAGTGAGAATGGGTTGAAATAACAGTTAACATGGCCTCCCAACCTTTGTCTGAGAAGATGTCACTAATGGTGGTTAAGGGCCTCAGATTTTACTCGCCCATGGTGAATGCTGGGTTCAGTTCTTGTTCTAAGAACTTTTTTGTCATGCGAAAATGTACTCGCATAATAGCTTCCTACTGAGAGTTGAGAATTCTCTTCAGATGACTGCTTTCATTAGGCCTGCATCTGCCCCTCCCCAAGATCTGCTTCTATCATTGGTCAAGTAAAACGTTTGCTTGATAGAAGCAAATTGAGCAGGTATATGTAAGAGCACATTACAAGATGGAGCAAGAGAAATGCGTGGAAACTGTACAATCCAGTGCTATTTTTGACCAAATCATCCATGGGTTGTGTGATCTGATGGGATCCGATCTCTGCAGTGACTGAAGAATTTGCTGTGGAGCTCCAACCTCTCCCCTACTCAGTCCTCTGCACTCCACATCAGCATCCCAGACCCAGATCTCATTTGCTGCAGTAGATTTCAGATGCTTCTTTGGTACATGTTTGCTTATCAAGCCTACATATCTTTGTCCTTCCCTATAGAGCTAAAATGTTTTCTCTGGAGTAGAAATAGTTCAGTAGTTAGATTTCAAAGTTAGTAGTAATTTAGGTTTGTTGCATTTTTCAGACTAGACTCTTTATAGGTAGCTGGGGTTATTTTGTAGTTGTTGACTGTCTTTTTCACTGAAATCTTATTACATTGTTATTGTTGGTGTATTTAGATCTTTTCTCGAACAGGGTCCAATATGTCTGAGATCCAAGGCTTCAAAAAATGTTCAGACTGCTGCCATATGCCCAGGACCCTGTGCACTACAATCACAGTAACGTGCCACTACACCATCTAAGCTGTTTATTGCTTGGGGGCAGAGTTTTTAGAGACCCCTTGTCAGGCTTGAGTTTCTTTCAGTGCTAGGGCTCTTCAGCAAAGAAAAGTTGGTAATCAAGTGACCTTTGCCTGCTGAGCCAGCCCTCCACTTCTCCAGTGACTAAGGAAAAGAAGGGTAGAGAACCTAATGAGACTAAAGCAAAGGAAAAATCCAAGGATAGGGATATCAGTATTGACAAACCAGAAAAATCAAGAAAGGACTACAGAATCAGATCTGAAGATTCCTCTGAGATTGGATCAGTCAGTCTCTCGGATCCCTTCACCACTGATGAGAACCAGTTGAGTCCCAGGCTACACTCGCCAATCTTTCAAGACAGGAAACCTTCATCTTTAGCTTTGTCCACCTAGTCCTACAGGAGTTCCAAACAAGAGATCGACAGGGTGATGAGATTTCTGGGAGTGCAGATTCAGCTCTGAGTTCTGTTGGTACTGTTGCCCTTGAACGTACAGAGCATGGTGCCAGCTACTCCATTACAAATTCCGAGACTGATCTGACTTTTGGATTTGGTTACTTTGGTCACGATTTGTCCCAAGGTAACTGTGTCGGGACCAGTAGCATTCTCTACTTTGACTCCGACTGGATCCCTTCATCTTTCTGGCCCAACACACTAGGAGCTGGCACACATTTGAGCGAGAGTCTTCAGTGTTGCAGGCTGGGAGGAGGTATTGACACCAAGACACTTGGAGCCATCCCTGCCTTTGAGTCTCCGTGCTTGATAGCTCGGCACAAGAGATCTGCTTAGGAGTCGAGACCTTCCGGTTCTGAGAGGTCTCTTCTGACCCTAATGTCAAGGAGTTCCTCAGAACCAATAGTGTCTTTGGCCTTCAAGGCTTTTCAGAGTACACTCTACTCCAAGGCATGTGACCTTTACCCCGGCCAAACCACTTGAGATGTGTACTGAAACAGGCTGTCTTCATAATCACCCTATTAGACAGGGACAGCCAGAACCAAGACCTCAGGAAGTTCATGTAATAAGCTGCCTGCCTGATTTGTAACTCTGATAGTCCCACAGAGCAGGTTCACCATAAGCAAACGTATAAGCAGAAATGCACACTCATCTCTTGAGTCCATCACTGACTATACAGACTTTGATGGAGAAGGATCCCCACCTGAAGATGTCACCTTCAGTGAAATTCTGGAATTGATGAAATGGGGGGGGGGGGGGCACTTTTGATTCTACTCCAGAATTCTGTGTTCCTGAAGGTCTTTGGATCCGGTCCATCAACATCCTAGGTGGGTACCCCCTACTGACCCCTTAGTGGACCCGATAGCACAGTGGGCATGGAAGAACCTGAACATGGTGGAAGCCTTACCTTAAAAACCTGATAAAATTTTATCCGCACTTTGATAGAAAAGACTGGAGCAAGGGACCAACTGTAGATGCAGTGGTGGTAGCTCCAGCAACGAAAAAAGAACTCTCAGAAGAGAGCACCTTTGTCCACCCCCACCCCTCAATGAGCCCAGGGCGTTGGATCATTTTGGGAAACGTACCTATGCTTTTGTGTCCTTTGCTCTGCGAGTGCTGAACTACCCAACTCACGTCACTTTATTCCAGAGGGATTTGACCAAGGAGATTTCCATATCTCTCAAATAGATCCGTCCAACAGATATCCAGAAAAAGGTGGAATTTCTGCTATCAACCCTACAGTCATCTAACAGGTCCAGGCGTCTGATTTTCCAATGCAGCTGATGGTCCAGAGAGCAGCAGGCACTGGCATTACAGTCTGCCAGTGTGCTTTGACGTTTCTTTGTGACTTTGCATAAAGTTTCAAGATGTCCTTCATGAATGCCCCTTTTGATGGTCTACCTTATTCGAACCAAAGGTGAAAGACTTTGAAGTCGGCAAGATTACAAGAAAACCCTAACCAAGCTAGAGTTGTGACTGTGTGATCCCTTAAGCTTCAGTGACAGAGGCCTATAGGATATATGCAAATGACCCCTTAAGGACATCAAGTGTTTCAGCTATGAGGCTTCTGAATATCCATGAGTTTTTACTTTTTCTTTCAGGCCAATCAAACCAAACCCCATTAGCTGCAGACATGCATGTTTTGACCTTATGACCTCTTCAGCACAGCATAAGTGGACTGTTTGGCTATACTTCAGAAACGCAGGGTCTTTACACCCAGCTGATCATTACCATTAAGGTTCCTGCAAAATATCCCAACTAGCATCCAAAACCAAAAAGTAAAAAGATGACACAGACCAATTATAAAAAAACTACAAGAAAAGCGTAGCTAAGCTAGAGTTTTCTCTGTGTGATACTTTAAACCTATATGCAAGTGGCCCCTGAAGGACATCATGTTTCAGCTGTGTGGCTTCTAAAATTAGATTATTTATGCTTGCTCTTCAATGGACTCCAGCTGTTCAATGGTCTTTTCTTCAACCCCTGCTTTTTCCAGTCAAGCAAATGTCATCAGTTGGTGGATCCAGTCAGATTAAATTTATTTAGGATGACCTTTTATTCTACTGCCCCTGATGGCCACAATGACTACAGACACCTCTCAACTGGGGTGGGGGAAATTTCTGTGGAAGGACAATCCAAGGCACGTGGTCCCCCCCCCCCCCCAAGAGACCACCAGTCTGCATATAAATATACAAGAGATGAGAGCAGTCCTATTAGAGTTGCAGGCCTTTCAAAATGCTCTTCCTCTAGGGGTCTATTGCATTTCAGACAGGCATGTCTGTAGTCTGGTACATCAACAAACAAGGAGAAACTATCTTACCCCCTCTGCAGAGAGGCCATGAGAGTATGGTACAGTCTCCTCGGACTGTGTTGTTGCAGTGCAAATACCAGGGAAAATCAATGCGTCAGTGGACAAATTAAACAGGTCTATTCTGATGCCTCATGAGTGTCTGCCTGTGCAGAAAGAATTTTCCATCATTGGGACCAACCTTGCTGTGACATCTTTGCATCCCCTCACAAGTGCAGCAGGTACTTTGTTGTTATCCCACCCCTCAGAGGGAGTCAGAGAGAGATGGTCAAGTCCACGTTTGGCCCGCATATGGTCTTTATGCATATCCCCCTCATCCCTTAATTCCCAAATTTCTGCAGAAAGCAAGCTGGCTGAAGAGCTTAGTCATCCTTTTTGCCCCCTTCTGGCCCCTACAGTTATGGTTCCCCTGCCAGTGGTCTCACCTTCGTTAGCCTCCATGGATACTGGAAAAGTCCCAGATCTCCTCTCGCATCCCTTAGGCATCAGACATACCATTATTTAGGCCCTCAAGCAAACTGCAGCGTTTCTCAACTTCCAGTAATGGTTAAACAGCCCATACTCTCTTCAGTGGTATGTACCATTATTTTTATCCTCGCAAAAAAGACTGCTAAAAGTTTTTATAAGAGCAAGTGGAAAAGATTTCCTTTGGACCTTAAAATGAGGTGGATCCTTTTTCTGCTCCAGTTTCTGCAGTACTTGAAATTTTGGCAATCCTTTTTAAAGAAGAGAGATTTTCTTTCTATGATTAATCTACAATTGGCAGCCATTTCTAATTTCCATACAGGAGACAAAAATTATTCCTTGCCTTCTTCCAGATTTTACAAAGCATTTCTAAAACAATTTTTCTTCTCAAGGATCCTTCATCTCCCTGGGATCTAACTGTTGTTTTGCAAGATTTAACTCGTATACCTTTTGTACCTTCAGCTATAACTGATTGAAACTCCTTTCATGAATAAGACTTCTTTGTAGCTATTAGTTCTGCATAGAGAATATCTGAATTCCAGGCTCTTTCTTCAAAGACATCGTACGTTATTTTCCATAAAGACAGGCTTACCTTACAGACAAAACCCTTCCTTTTTATCTAAAGTAGCTTCTGAAACTAACATTAACCAATCCATTCATTTACCAGTCTTTACAAATTTTTCAAATAAAGGAGAATATATGCTTCATCTCCTTGATGTACACAGATAGTTGCATTTTTATCTTCACAGGACAAAATAAATCAGAAAATCAGATCGGGTATTTGTTTCCTTTTCACCAGAAGAACTGGGTTTCCCAGTTTCTAAAGTCACTTTAGCCAGATGGATCACTGCTTTGTGTTTCTTGGATCTATTCTTAGCAAGGAATTACTCAGTACAAATTTGATCCTATCTAGAAATAGGACCTGCTTTGGCTTTGCAGTACTCTGGAATATCCTTCCATGAGGGCCACCTAAAGTCAGTCTAGCTGGGGACTCTGTCCCATGTGTTGAATGAAAAGGACAATGTCAGATTTAAAACTTGCGTATTTACAATAACTAAGCGTCTGTATTGTCAATTTTCTTTCTTCCTCAACTTCTCCCCCATCATCCTCCTTCCTTAAATCATCTGGAGAAACCTGTTGGAGTGTTTTTGGAACTTAGTTCCAGGTTTGAGCCCTTTTTTCTGTTGGTTATTCCTGTCTCTGTCTAGCTTAGAAGATCCTTAGGGCAACAGACTTGATCTGAGGTATTGAGGATGGACTAAGGCATTATGGGTAGGAGTTCGAGAGTTGGATCCAAAGTCTAGAGTATACGTCATGGTTGTATCTGAGGATTATCAGATCCTAACCCATGTGTTGAGGAAGAATGAAAATTGATAAAAACAGATGCATAGTTATCGTGAGTATATAACTTTTAATTTTTGATGGAAAACCCTGTGAAGGTAACTTTTTGCCTTTACAAAATGGTTGGTGAATGTGGTCTCAGGACAAGATGGATACACACTGATGCTTTAGGCTTCATTTAAAGAAATATATCCTGAATCATTTACTTCAGTGGTGCCTCTGTAGCTCATAATAGGGTGCTCCTCAAATGCCTTACTGTGACTTCAACACAGGAATTTTCTTTTTTTTTTCATGGATGACTGTTGGCAGTTCATTTCTGTGCCTTTCCTTGAGAGGTCTTTTGTGGGGTGCTACATTAGCTTAATTCTTTGACACCTCTGTTAAATCATCTCAAAACAAGTGTGAATCATCCAGTTCACAGGGGCTATGTAGACTTTGTACTTACTACAAGGCTTCCTTTTCTCCATATCAGGCATTTGGTATTGATTGTTATAATGAGCCAAGTTTCTTGTGAGCATGGAATTCAGACTTGTTTAAAGCCTGTATTTCCACAGTTCTTCAGAAGTCTGAATTTCGGCTTTGTTGACAGTAGCTAATTATAACATTCCTTTTTATTTGTTTCCCATCCCTTTTGGCATGACCTGCCTGCTGGTCCTTCCCACCAAACCTGGAATTGATACCTCTATTCTTCCAGTGCCTGTGGCATATCTAGCTTGTAGGTGCCTCAGTGCAGAAATGAGGCTCACACAGATCTTTGACTAGAATTCATGGAGTCCCCCAAGAAAGGGAGAGGTGCATATTTTCTTTGGAGCTGAAGACTGCCCTTTGCTTACCTCTAGGTTCTTGAATGTGCACCATATAAGGCAGGTTGTTTGTGGTGTGGAACCACCTGAGCAAACAAGGCAGAATGAAGTCCTACTGCAAAGAAGCACTTTAGTTATGGATTTAGTTTTTGGAGTGATTTTAAATTTGTCATCATTCCAGAAGAAAAAGACATGGGAACAGTCCAAGTTCCATTTTTTTTTACTCCTTTATCTGAATCAATAGATGTGCATTCCTTGCCATAGTGCAAGGGAGTTGAGGGACTGTTTGTGTACATTGTCTTTACCTTTCATTTACTAACATGTCTCCTAGTGAAGGTTGGACTAGAAGGTTCCATACTCCAGATTTGTTTCTTAGCGACACTGGAGAAACCTAGTCTCCAAGGAAGGACAAAATTCAGCATTATGGCTTTATTTCTTGTTTAGGATGACCTCTTCCTACCTTTGTATCAGTGAAAAAATGCTATAGATTTTGAAAGGCTTGGGGACCCCCCCCCAAAAAAAGTGCAGTGAGAAATGGATACAAACTTTGTTTTTGCAGAGGATCAAGGCTTGGTCTGTCTATTGGACAGATCAAACGTTCTTCAGTTAGTTTGGAAAGTGTTGAATGGTGGTGCTGGAAGAACATCCAGCAGTGTTCTGACCAGGGGGTTTCCTGTGGGACAGATTCCATGTATCTTTTGTGCAGGGCTTTGCTTCGTATCCCTCAAGTTAGAGAATAATCAGATCTGAGGCTGGACATTTACCAAACATGGCAGAAATCCTTCTTGCCAGAATATTCTTTTCAGCAGTTTGCAAAAATCACATACAGAGTACTTTTGTGGTGTTCTCCTGCTAATAATCACACACCATCCTTGGGATCTTAAATTTTAATGTCCAAGAGGCTTTCCCCACCAGTTAACCATACCTCATCGGTGGTCCTTTATCAACACAGCTGAGTGGAATTCATTACTACATACGTTCTGGTATTCACGGAGATGAGAGTTGTCTGATTACTAATCCCTTAATTCATCTTAAGGTAGGTGGTCTTGGTGATTTCCTTGAACCAGACTATTCACCCTCTATTTTTCACAGATGTCCAGAAAAGAGGTGACTTCTTATCACTGAGTACTGACTGCTCAAGACTTGCCTCATAAAGGTTAGGAACTTCTACATGGGTACATATCCTGTGCTTTGAGAAGGGAATGAACCAGCAGAATGTTCAAGTAGGCTCATATGCATCCCTTTGGTGTTGGTAAAGGCCATTCAGTTCAAGATGTGGCTTGTTGTAACTCTTAACTGGGATGTCTGTGTAAATTGTTTTTTGTGCTATAGTTATATGATCACATGTACACACTTAAAGCTAGTATGGCTTGAGCCCATTTTAGTAAGGCTGTCCTACAGTGAATTTTTTCTTTAAGGACTTTCTAGCCTGGTCATGTTAATAATGCTTGGAAAGTTGTTCCATTACCTGGAGATATTTCAGAAAACCTCTGAGATACAAATGAGAATATTCATCACGCCATATAGCTTTAAAAGGGATACTAAAAGGTGCCTGTCATTTATCCTTTACCTTTTGATCGTGGCTATGTCTCTAACTCCTTGTGCACATATGTTTAGTTCATTGTTTAGCAGGGTAGAGTGCTGATCGTAATGGATCAATTTCATGCTGAGGCCACAGAAAACACTTGAACATAATGTTTTCATTGTCTGTAGAATATTAAAATATTGCTTTAAGACACGGGCAGACGTACATTAATTGAAACGAAACCATGTTAACACTTTTTCATTTACACTGTACATGTTTTCTTTTTTTACCACCATCATTCAGTCCAACATTGCATAAATTATTCAATTCCTGCCTCCTTTAAACAACATTCCTCCTCAGGAACATTATTCTGCATGTATTGTTCCCACAAATTCCATTTATTCCTATGTAATTTGCAATTCTCCTTTTCTCTCTCCTCCAGTTTTTCTGTTTTGTAGTATTCAATACTTCAAATACAGTTGGGTTTAGATTTTGATTTCCATTTTCTGGGAAGTGCTTTTTTGGTAGTCAACTGAATAAAAGTTGGGCCTTACTATGCCTAGGCAATTTAAATCCTGTGTCAAAATTCTTTCCTTAGTTACATCCATTTGGTCCCACAATATTTCTGAAAAATATTTCCTTATTTCTTGAGCCCTCCACCTTTTATAACCTTTTGCTTGTGTTGTATATATGAGCCTTAATTGTGTGCCCTAAATCCTAAATCACTTTGTGCTTTTGGGCGATTCAACTTATCACGCTTTAACTCCTGCTCCCAACTCTTCCCCTGGTCAATAAAAATATGCCTGACCTAAATATAAAACTAGAGACAAAAACATTTTCACTGCTTGTATCCTGCTATCCATAAACAAGAGCTTATAGTTTCCCTGATTTTGCATTGTCTTTTGTTTAGTCTCTTCCCACATATTCTTAGCTGCCTTAGCAGAAGCTTTTTTTTCATGGTCCTAAGTACTTTATGTTGGGTTCCTGTAAATATGGGATTGCTGAGCTAAGTCATGAGGGGGGCATGTAATTTATGGCTGTAGCCTTTGTTTTATCCTCCCTGTGGTCGCATGGGTTTCCTCCGGGTGCTCCAGTTTCCTCCCACATCCCAAAGACATGCTGTAGGTGGATTGGATACTCTAAATTGGCCCTAGGCGCGAGTGTGTGTGTGTGTGCCTTCCGTGTAAGGTTGGGCTCTGGGCTGGCAACTCGACACCATAAAGCTCCACTGCCAATCATGAGCGGACAGGTGATCCACTGTGGCGACCCCTAACTGGGAAAAGCCAAAAGAAGAATTTTATATTCTGAAAACACTTGAAACTGTTTCAAAACGTTTTATAACACAGTCATGTCCTTTTGTGGATTGATCAAGTACAAAATATCTGCAAATAAGACCAACTTTTCTTTACTATTCCAGTTGTATACTTGAATTTCTGGGTCCCTTACTTTCTTTGCCAGTGGCTCTAAATATAAAGCAAATAAAAAAGGACACCCCTTTCTAATCCCTGTTTTCAAATGCAAGTTTTCTGAAAGGAACTCTTCTTGCCTCTAACCCTTCATATATTCTCTTAATTAACCTTATTATTGTATCGGGGAATGTAATCACTTCCTTTGCCATACTGTCATAATCCCAGCTTACTCTAAATGCTTTCTCTGCAAAGACCCACCAATAACAGCATTTTGTTCTTGTATTCTGCTTCTTGTCAAATGTTTACACCCCCCCCCCCACAAAACTACATTCATCCTTATCTGTCAATTTTATCATCACCTTTACTATTCTTTTAGCTAGTATAGACATAAATGCAAACACATTAATCATGGTTTAAAGTTGAAATGGGTTTATATATGAGGCTGGTTTGTGTTTGACCTTTGTGGTTAATACAGCAACCAAATTTTTCTTCCAAGTTCTTAGTGCTTCCTCTCCTTTTAAAATACTATTAAAATCATCCAGCTCTATATTCTCTTCCAAACTTCAACAGGAATACTATCTGTTCTTAGAGACTTCTGCATATTAATTATACATCAGTTTTATTTCATCTCCCCCAATCTTGACAATTCGTTGTTGATCCCTCCTCTTCCTTCTAATCTTGGCATAATTAGTCTTCCATAAATATTTCCATTTTTGCTTTCTTGCTTACCACATTCCTCTGCATTATACAAATTTGAATAAAATTTCAGAAATACCTCTCATACGTCTAAGGGATCACTGACTATATTTTTCCTGCAAGTTTGGTGACAACCCTTCTACTTTGTCACCTAAGCTGCTGTGTGAAAAGTTTGTTGCGCACTGGAGTTAACTAATTGCTTAACAGCAATCTTTCTAAGCTCATGCATGTTATCTAAATACTCCATTATTTTCTCTTTAGCACTTTTCAGTTGCTCTTCCTATTGCTATGTGCGATTCCCCTTATTCTATAATATTTTAACCTTTATCAGCCCCTCCAGATTCCATTTCATAACCATATTTGTCTTTTATTCCTACCCTATTTTAAACTCCATTTTCACTTTATCCCACTCACTAGCTATTCCTTCTGAAGAAATGTCTGTCTTCCCTAATAACTCTTGAATAATTTTCACTACCAATTCATAAATTTCTCTTTTAACAGGTAGATGGGGAAAGTACCAAAGTTTAATTTTATTGGAGCATTATCTGAAATGGTTATTAGATGCGTCAAAGCTTGCAGATGCATATGTTCTTGTGAAATATAACTTCTATCCAGTCTAGCTCAGTTATTATATCTTTGGGAATATGTAAATTCTGCCAGTTCCTAATGCTGAATTCATGTCATCCATACCAAGTATTTTTATACATTTTATCAGTAATGTACCCTCTCCTGTTATATTTTCTCTTCTGGGTTCACCGATACATCCACACTGTTGCAAATCACATTCCATCTCCCACCTATAAGTAGTTCCCTGCCAAAAGCTGATTTTTCTCCCACATTTCTTAAGCTCTGTAATAGCAGTTTTGGTGAAATATAAACAATGCCAGCAAAATCTTCTTGCATTGCCAGTAACTCCTTGCTGCCACAAATCTACCATTATCTTTTTTCCTTTCCTATCATTATTGGAACCAGTCTAGCAATCAGTATTACTTCCCTTTTCCTTTGTCCATGATATTCCGTTGAATATCCATCTTGAAATCCTTTTTGTAAAATTCACATGCTTGTTTCTTTCCAGTTTGCACTCTGCATTTCTTAATATAATTCAATACTTTTTTCTTTTTGTCTATACCTGTAAGTCCATTTACATTTCCAAGATACTATGGATAGAGTAGCCATGATGATAAAAAGCTATTGTTCCCACTTGTTATACATGGCAGTTTTTATAAATGTATATTTCCAACCTTTGTCTTAAATGCACAATGATTGGCAAGACTGATCTTTTATACACTTTTTTCCTTATCTCCATTTGAACGTATGTTACATTTCTCAAGATTCTTTGCTTTAATGAAAATCCTTAAACAAAACACTAAGTAGTTTCAGAAAGCCCCCATTCCCTATTAACTTGGAACACACACAAAACTATATACATTTTGAAAATATGAAGTTTCACCCTCTAAATAGGAACAAGTGCCTAGAATAGACAGCTGTCCCCACAGGCATAACCTAATCTAAAATTAGTTTCCCGTGCTAGTGTGTTCTCACTTACACTGATTGTGGTCTGTGCTTTTCTTATCTCCGTTCCCCTCCAGGATGTGAAAAACAGCTTGTAGATGTGAAAAACAGCTTGTATTATTTCAGAAACATTCACTGTTAGCCCTAAGAAAAAGTGCACTTGGCTATCTTTAAGTATTAATTATGCACTGTTCTGTTAAATGAATTGTGTGCTGGGGAGGCTACTATTTCTTCATTTCCCAAAAGTTCAAATGTTTTTTCACTGAACTGATTTTCATTGTACCTTTAACTTTTGGAATTTCACTGAGCAAAGTATTCTCAAAACTAGCAGGCTTAATTGACTGCATCTGCAGACATCTTATTTACTTGTAAAAGTACTCAGAAATTGGAAAAAGACATCAACTAGCAGATGCATGAAGGAATTTTGTAAATTTCATTCCGAACAGAATGTACAGAATTTCTCTGGCTTACCTGCCTTTAGCTGCAGACTTCTTGTCTCACTGAGAACATTTGCTAATAAGGCAAAAAAGCTAATGTCTTAATTTGTCATGCTTTTCATTATTTCATCCAAGTATTTCCTTACAAAAAACTTTATAGCTTAAGCCAGTGGCATTAATCTAGACACCCATCCTTGTAAATACAAGGGAAGTTATATTAGTTCTACATATAATGTGATCAGTACACTTTGCAACCCACCCCAACCCGAGGTCACACCATTATATTAACTTAAACCTGCTTTGGTTCAGCCTTTCTTCTCTTGTTATACTGTAAAATCTATTTTTTTACAATTTCATAGGTAACATTTACTTTAACACATTTGTCACTGAAAAACTCTCCCCACACATTTAAAATATTCCTGACTCCACACTATAAAAACTGTTTTACATTATAACATGCAGTTTATCATTAAACATTTTATACAAATACTAAATTACTTGGTTACTGCTTTTTTTCCTCTGTCTTCTAAACATTAGACATAATGTGGGTAATATGGTTTATAGTCCACCAACAAAAGTCCATTCTTTTATCACCCATTTTTATTTACAAAGTTGTATTTCATAAATGTGATTGAAATTAGTAAATACATGTGAGATTATAAAGCAGTGTTGCTGTTCTTCCTGATCATCTGTATCAACCAGCAGTAGACTCTAGTTCAAGTCTGAGTTGCTCCTGATTCTTTTAGTAATTTTCTTTGCTTTTTTTTTCTGCCTCAAACATGGTTTATGGCAACATCTGAAAAGGTTTCACTGGCAAAGTCTGATCTTTTTTCTCAGAATGAGAAGCAGAGTCCCCTTCCGTTTGCTAGCTCACATTTTGTTTGATAAATTTCATGCTTAGGCTGTTTTGCATCAAAAAAGGTCTTTGATACTCAAGGGAAAAATGCTCAGACAGCTGGAATATAGCACCGTGTTTCTCTCGCCTACCTCAATGCATTTCCTTATTACTAGGATAATTTTGCTTTTCTGCCTGACGTAGATGAAGTAAACATATTCCAGAAATGTTTTTTTGTCTCTGTTTAATACTTCTGCCACTGTTTTGTCAGGGTTGGGTCTTTCTGCTGTTGTGATTGCATCTTTACTAATATAGGTCTTAACTGCTTTCTCATGGCCAGGTTTGGAGCATATACTTAATTGCCTTTTCAGTTAGCAAATCTTGCTGTAGAACACCAGTCCAGTTGCCTATTTATGCTTTTATAAAATTAATAGTCTGTTCCTTCCAGTTCCTCCGGTACAGCAGAAAATCCGTTTTTCCTCTGGGCACGCTGTCTTCTAACTCTTGAAACGGCTCTTTGCAAGAAGTCTTGTATTCAGCCAACCTTTTCTTCTTTTCAACCCTTGACTTTTACAGGTTTGTCATTTCATATGAATAGCTAGTAAAGCTTTTTGTTGAAGTATTCCTTCAATGTAATCATGTCTAAGTAAATTTGATTTTTTTCCCTGTAAATTACTGAAAGCCATCTCTTGAATCAAAGCTGAAGTTTGAGCTGCTTTTTCTGGCCAGCAGCAGGATCCTTCCCATCAAGTGTTCCCTCTGCCTTTTCTGGCTGATATTCTTCCAGGTTCTCTCTCATCTCAGCTGGGATCCTGACAGTGTATTTATTAGCTAGTAACTGAGCTTTACCCAAGCTGATATCACTGTCTGTAATTTCTCAGTTTCTTTTTTCACACTAGGAGATGAAATTAAGCTGCTGATCAGTGTGCAGCCATTTTGGAAGTCCCAACATCTGAACATAATGGTTATTAAAAGCAGAGTCCCACCGAGGTTGCAGACTGTTTGTAATACCAGAGTCTGTAAACATGTAATTTAGTTAACTTCTACTTACAGAATCGCATTTGTCTGCATACAGTTATTGAAAGAAAAGAGGAAAAATAGGGAAGTATGCCTCAAGAGGAGGTTGTCTTGAAGGGTCATGTTATAAAAAGTACCAGAGTGGCAACTAGAATGAGTGGGAAGATTTAAGGTCAGCATGAAATTAGGTGAAGTGCCCTTAAGGAAAGCTTTTTGTGTTGGGATGGTTTGTGAAGATGGATTTTGTACTTGCTGTAAAATTTTAATCTTAAGTGGTGGTGGGGGGGGGGGATTTCCAGAGCTTGAGCTAACTAGAACTAAGGGAACTTATTTTAGAACTGAATTGTTGAATGTTTTGACTAAATGTTTGGTTTTACATAAGACTGGCTTTCAGCTGGCAGTATCAAATTTATTATATGATGTCCCATAAAGCAAGTTTGAAGCCAGATGATTGTTATCTTCAATGAGGATCGCACCTTCTGCAAATGCAGATGCTGAATATTGTTATAATGCATGCTGAATATACCAGAAAGATAATTGCACTGGTTAGATTTCCTTAAGTCCCTCAGAGAGCTACAAATATGGATTGCACTTTTTCATTCTTTATAGTATAAAAGGTACATTTTAATGGGGTCATTGATATTTGTTTGGTAGATCTGTGACTTTGGATTGGCCCGTGTTGCTGACCCAGACCATGATCACACAGGGTTCCTGACAGAATATGTAGCTACACGATGGTACAGAGCACCAGAAATAATGTTGAACTCTAAGGTAAGCAGTAAAACAAATATTGATGTTTTAACGTCATAACAATTTATTAAATTATCTTACAAAGATGTCTTTCTCCTAAGAAATTGCCATGTGTTTTTTTCTGCATTAGCCGAGGGAGAGCACTGAACCTGAATTTGTCAGCATGTGAAATATCAAAGCATTCTTACCAAGGCAGAGATGAGATACAAAGCAAAGTAATGCACAGTAGCAAACGGGTTGTAGCATACATTTACTTGCAGTTAAACAACTGACCACTTCCAAGAAAATCAGAGAAAAAGTGAATTTTACAGTATCTGTAGGTTACTAGACCCAAGATATCAGACTTGGGTTACATAATCTCTGACAATTTGACAGATTTCTTAGCAGTAGTCTTGCCACTTAAAAGTATTGTTGCATGGAGAGCTTAGCCATTGGTGGAAGGCTGCATTTCCACACACTTGTATACCACATTAGCCACATCAGATTCTGATGTTCCATGAAAATAACATTTAGCTACATTTGATAAGCAGCACTTTGTAGTTTTCAAAGCTGACAAGTTTCAGCTGCCTACATGCTTTCTCTCTTGTCAGTAACAACCTAATTTAGTTGTAGTAAACAGTGAAGTTGTAGGTAACCAGAATTCCATGATTTGTATGTTTGTGCAACATTGGTTGTCTGGTATGAATTGTAAATTTGAGATGTAGAAAGGAGCATTGCATGTTTTACACACAAATCCGTGCAGAAGTTTTTGAACTGACCATGAGCTGATAAGTGTTGATGGGGGATATAGTGTGTGTAATGACTTAACTATTGAATTTTGTAGTGCCACACACACACGTTGCATTTCACTGTATGGTAGTTCTGTTGTGCATTACACATTGATATTGGCCATCTGCCGGGTAACCATATGGGTGCTTGTATGTGTGAGCACAGCACTGATTTTGGTTGTTACTGTTTAACCTTATAAGCTTTATTTAACTCGGTGCATTTATAAAGCTGTTGCAGGTTGTGCAGCTATTTTGCAGTTCAGACTGCAAATCTTACATAAGTGGTTTTAAATTTTTTTTTTTCTTTTTCAACCATGAGCCAAGCCAGAAGACAGGTTCATAGTTACTAGCCTTGCAGTCCACGAGACTGTTGAGGAGCACAGCCCAAATTCCTAGTTACCCCCAAGCACTGTCTAGTTAAGTGACTTAAGTTGCACAGTACACAAATGAGGGCTGAGGGAATCAAACCCTCTATCACAGAAACTACAACTTACAGCCTTAATCCTCTGTGGCAACTACCAGACTTGATAAAATATTAGTGATAAAAATAACTGTGTACTGTTTTATAAAGAATTTGAGTGGACTTGTCAGAAATAGTCAAGTAAACAATTTGAGAAGAGTGCAAGTTCAAATTATGCAAGTAAACTAATAATTTTAAGAGAAATAATGATTTGGGACTGTTTTAAATATTTCCTAGTTCAGCCGCTATCTCATGTCCCTAAAGCACTGATGCTTGTCGAGTGATTTTAGGTAGTCAGTAAGCTAAAATCTCAACCATGAGAAACTCCGCTTTCATTTGCTGTAGCAGAAGGTATGATAGAAGTTAGGTTTTTCACTTTAGTAGTCTGTGGCAAAGAATGGTGGACATAATCATTGCAAACCTCTGTTTGCTTCAGTGTTAAATATATCCTGTATGATATTGTTGTGAAGCTATACCCTCTGTTGAACATTTCCACAGGATTATCATTTGAAAAAACATATACATTTCCTAAATTATTTTTTCATTGTCTTAAACAGAAGTTTTAGATGCAAAGCAAGCTAAATCTGCAATCTTATCAAGTCTTTGATCTAGTAACTGAATGTTTCCTTGCTCTTCTGAAATTATTTTCCATAATTGCTGCTTACAACCTTCTGTCAGGCAGTAGCAGTCCCGCAGCATAGTGTACTGGTATAGCTTCAACTGGAACCATTAGTCCAGTGGTGTCGTCATAGCCGTTCCTCAGTGTTATCACTTTCATTGGGTAGAAAGATCGAAGGTCTCTCATATCTTGTCTCGTAAGTTAATATTGAGCTACTTGCTCCAGATTGATCACTGACCTTGCCTCAAAAATGTGTGCTTTGCATTCTGTGTGAGATTTGTATTAATTCAAGTCATTGATCAAAGGTACAGAAACCTAACATAAAGGAGCAAGGGCACCACTTGCAGGAATCTAAATCTGTATTTTATTCAGAAAAATTTAGCACTTTTGCATAAAGCTTGTCAGACTTAGAATCTGTCAAATTTTAGACAAAACTGCAAAATCTTTCTGATTAGAACACAGGTTTATTTAGATACCTGAGAGTAATGAGCTGCTCCTTTGTATTTGGTTTCTGTATTTAGTTTTTGTTTCCACCAGTGTTTGTGAGCAGTTGTATGGTATGCATTGAACTGGATTACTGCTGAAAGGTACTTTCTAGTATTGTGCGTGTGGTAGATCCTTTAAATAATTCACTTTTCATAACATATAACTGTGTACATAAGTCTTGCATATGAATCAACATCTTCTGAAGTGTATTTTGTATCATTCTGAATTGCTGTACCCAAATGTGAGTTATAGTTGGAGCACAGCATTTGGAAAGGCAAGGTATATTATTCAAGCTTTTCATTCTATATAGTCTTATCTGGGGTTTGGGTTAAGACAGGAAAGTTAGCTGACATGTGGGATTACAAAGCAATAATTACATTTGTGTAACATGAGAGAACAACAAAACTTGGAAATATTGGACTTTGTTGAACTTTATACGGGACTCTAAAGCATGTGCCCTACTTCATGTCATTATTCGGAAAAATACTTGGGAGAGGGAAAGAGGAGGGAGAAAAGTCAACTGTAAGTAAAACAAAATGCATGCTTAGCAGTTTTGTATCGGTTTCTCATTTCTCTAGGAGACAATCTGATAAAGAATGGCTTCAGGATAATGTTCTCTGAAAACATTTATGGGTTTTCCCAGCTGAAAGAGCTGTAAAGATAAGACAAAACCACACAATGCTTAGAAGCACAGGCTGCACCATGCATCTTACCATAGATGACCTTTTTTATGTTAACTCCAGTGTGCGAGTGTGGCTGTCAATGTGGAACATTTGTTCCTGTTGGGGCCAAACTTCAATATTTGAAGATGTACATAGTTTTATAGGCTCATAGGTTGGTACTAGGCTATCGGCCCTAGGGCCAATATAAGCCTAGCCATAACAATTCCTTGGATATTTCTTCCCACAATATTTACTTCCCTGGACCCCTGTCTAGCAGGGTGACTGACGTGATCCCGGGGTGAATTTCCCATCTCCCATCCAATCGTCAAGGTTCCTTTTGAAAGGGCCAACGAGGTGCTCTGCTTGACGGCAGTCTGTTCCAGAGTATGTGGAGTCTCTGGGGCAGGAACCTATCCCTTCAGCATGTTTTGTTCATTGTGATGACAAGGTTTAGATCCCTGGAGTGTGTGGCTCTGAGGGATTGGGATTTCTTTAAGTGGAGCATTCCAACAGGCAGGGTTTGGCATGGCCATGTATGTTAAACAGAGATAGTCTCTGAGCAGACAGTATGCCACAGAGTATAGCTGGAGTTTTTTTTAAACTGTCAGCATAGGGCATCTGCTTTAGGCCTGTGATTCTTTTTGTGAGGTATTTCTGTGGCTTTTCCAGCTGTTGCAGATGTCTTGTGAGGTACACACCAAACGGGGTGTTGTACTCTATAATGGGTCTAATGAGGGGATGAGTACACTGGGACAATGACCTCCTTTTTTCTGGATGAAAAGCCTTTAGTGATGAGGTGTGCCATATAGAAGGATTTCCTGACTGTTATGGCAATGTGGTTATCGAAGGTGAGACCACTCTCCACCTGTGTCCCTAAGTCTCTCATCATAGGTTCATACTAGGCTATCTGCCCTAGGGCATTTATAAGCCTAGCCAGAGTGTGTGTGGCTTTCACCACCCCTTAGGATGAGAATACTATACCCATTAGTTTGCTGTGCCTCTGTCCAGCAGTAACACAGAGATGATTCCCGGGGTAAACCTACGATCTCCCATCCACTCATCAAGATTTCTCTTGAACAGAGTCAGTGAGGGGCTCTGCCTCACATGGACTGGGATTCTGTTCCATAGTGTAGGGAGTCTCTGGGTGATGAATCTGTCCCTCCAGCACGTCCTATTTATATCCGTGTTGAGGTTTAAGTCTCTTGCTCTCGTGGCTCTGGTGGATTTGGATTTTTTGAGGTGGAGCATGTCCATTAATTCCGGGTTGGACATGGCCTTGTATGTCAGGCACAGATCACCTCTGAGCAGACGGTATGCGACTGAATAGAGCTGGAGTTTCTTCAGTCTGGCATCGTATGACATATGTTTGAGCCCCTTTATCCTTTTAGTGAGGAACTTTTGGGGTCTTTCCAACTGCTGCAGGTGTCTGGTAAGGTACATTCCGAATGGGGCGTTGTACTCAATCATTGGTCTGATGAGTGAAGAGTACAGGGGTACAATGACCTCTCCTGATCTGGATGTGAATCCCTTCATGATCAGGTGGGCAATGTAGAAGGTCTTCCTAACCACTTTGGCAATGTGAGTGTCAAAAGAGAGGTTACTGTCAACTTGGGTCCCCAGGTCCCTGATAACTTCTTCCGTGTTTAATGGATTACCACCTATGTGGTAATTAGGGGTTACCTTGTTTTTCCCAAAGGGTATGACTATACATTTTTTGGCATTTAGCTTAAGGCCATGGCTCTGGCACCAGTTATCCATTTCTAGGAGACCTCTCTGGAGGATGTCTGTGTCTGATGGAGTGTCAGTTATGGTGCCCAGTTTGCAGTCATCTGCAAATTTTGTCAGCCACAATCCCCCTATGTTTGCCTGCACTTCAGAAAAATAAATGCCGAACAAGAGGGGGCCCAGGACTGAGCCCTGTGGGACACCGCTCGTGACCGGCTTAGAGTCTGACATGGCACCAGCAACTCTAACCCTGTGTGTTCTGTCCTTGAGCCAGTTTGCAACCCATCTTGTGACATATGGGTTTACATCTAAGCTGGTGAGCTTTTCTATGATGCCCGAGTGGGGTATTGTGTCGAACGCTTTTGCTAGGTCAAGGTAGGCTGTGTGAACTGCCTTACCCTCATCAATGGCCTTAGTGACTGTTTCGAAAAAGTCGACCAAGTTCAAGAGGCAGGATCTGCCCTTGACGAAGCCAAATTGGGTAGGATCCAGTGTCTGTAGGTCCCCAATGTCTTTATTTATGAGTTCCATTATGATCCTCTCCATAGCTTTGCAGACGAGGCTAGTCAAGCTTATGGGGCGGTAATTTCCAGGGTCCGTAGAAGCACCGCCTTTGTGGAGTGGGACCACAGTTGCCGTACGCCATTCTTTGGGTATGTATCCTGTAGTAAGGCTAAGATTAAACAGCAGCCTTATGTGTGGGTTTAGTTCCTCATTGAGTTCGTGTAGCACACAGCCGGGGACACCGGTTCCATTGATGCTGTGTTTTTTGCTTTAGAGAGAGCAGCTCTCACCTGGGCATCTGAGATGTTTGGGAGGCTAGACTCTGGTGGGATAGATATTTCTCCTTTTGGGGGGGAGGGAGGGGAGAAATTTGCACTGAACCTGTCTGCTAGTATGTTGGCAATGTCTGTGGGTTCAGTGATTTTTTTATCATTTTGGACTAATTCTGAGCATATCTGGGAGTTTCCACCCAGGTTTCTAACATAGCTAAAGAAGGCCTTATGATTGTCTTTTGTCATTAGCGATTTTTCTCTCAAAGTTGGCCTTGGATGATTTTGAGTGATCGTAGTTTTTTGCTAGTATTGATCAGAGATGCCTTCCCTTTTAGGGATTTTGCTCTGTCATGTAGTAGCTTTCTCCTCTTGTTGTAGAGTTTGTTTATGGCTGGGTTCCACCAGACCGGGCGCCTGCCTTTGGTGGAAAGGGTCTTGATTTTATTAGGGATTGCTTGATCCATACATTCCTGGAGGTGCTCGTAGAAGGCATTTGTATGAGTTTCAGCAGCGTGGGTTGTGGTTTCCACTGGCTCGGGGGCCTTGAAGGATACCACTCCAGTCTTAAGAAGTGTGAAGTTTGCTTTTGAGAAGTTCTTCACTGTGGTCTTTTTGCTGGGGTGGGGCGGATGTGGATCTCCAGTGAGATTAATTTATGGTCTGATCACACAAATAAGGGATATACTACAAGTGTGGAGCATTTTGTCCCCATGTTTGTGATGATCAGGTCTAGTATATTTTCTCCTCTTGTGGGAATGGTGACTAGTTGTTCCATAGCATTTGAGTTTATGAACTCCAGGAACCTTTGGGCTTGGGTGTTGGGGCTTGAGTAATGTTCCCAGTCTATGTTTGGGTAGTTGAAGTCACCCAATATGATGGTGTTTGGAGAGACATTCATACTCTCCAGTGTCTTCAGGAAGGCTGTGTGGGTTTCCTGAGTTTGAGAAGGTGGTCTGTAGCATGTTACAAACTGTAGGGCAGTTTTACCTATGGTTAATTGCACCTGGATGGTCTCCGATGCTTCGTGCGTTGCCACTAACCTGGAGGTGTGGGTATCCTTTATGAATATGGATACTCCCCTCCTTTTGTGGTTCGGTCCGGATTTTGGGGCAAACGCATGATATGAGGTATAACCAGATAGTGCTGGGGTGCTCTCAGGAGCCTTGAACCAGGTTTCAGTCACAGCACAGACATCGATGTTCTCCATACTGAGGAGGGCTTCGAGGGCTGCATCTTGAGGTTTAGACTTCTGGCATTGAGCAGTATTACCCTTAGTTTTTCTCCATATTTGTTTTCTAGGGCGGTAGGTTTATCATTTGAGCCTTGCCTAAAAAAGGCACTATGGCCGTGGCAAGTGCCTTTGCCAATATCCGGAAGCCCAGGGTGACAGGTGCAAGCCGCCTTGAAGCAGCGTGGCTTGTCAAGCATGTCATCCCAGGCAGACAGACATTGGATCCCTTAGAATGACACCAGTAATTAAGCCAATTATTAAAGCTGATCATTTTGTCTCTGTATTGTGGCATCATTCTTGGTGAGGGTAGGATACTGCTCAGGGTCAGGGTCATACCGGCCTGGGCTACATAATCTGAGAGCTCCTCTATGTCTCTTTTCATGTAGTCCAGGGAGGTACGTCTCAGGTCATTCACACCGGCATGGACAATGACTGAGTCATACTTGTACTTGCTGTGGAGTGACCTGAGTGCTTGTGTTATGTGGCAGATTCTAGCGCCTGACAGGCAGCTTACTGTGATCTTTTCCTTGATCAGTCTGGTGAGTGGGACGTCAGTGTGTCTGACTATGGAGTCACCTATAACAAGTGTGTCTGGCATTGTGTTTGGCCTTAAGGGCTGTGACTGTTTAGCACACTGACTTTGAGAACTATGTGTTGCATGTCTTATGTCTTGTGTCTAGTGTACTGCCTTTGTGTTTAGTGTACTGCCATCTATGTGGTAATTCACGGGTACATGATTTTTCCCAAAGGGGATAACTATACAATGTTAAGTTGTCAATCTCGCCTTCATTCTTGCTTGATGGGTTCGGAGCCGATCCTCGCCCACTGCACTTTGCTAAGCTCGAGAGTCACTTTTACCAGCTCGAGGCAGCCCCATATCCCATGATGCAAGGCGGTAAGTACCCTGATCTCGTTTGCCGCTTCGCTGATGAGGTCCTCCTTTTACCAGCTCCTGGTAAGTGTTTTATATTAAACTGCTTTTAGCCCCTTTTCACTTTTAAACTTTTTTCTCTTAAAGATCTTTCATTTTTAGTTAATTGTAAGCCCCTTTTTGACTAAAATTATCCTTCCTCCTTAATTTTTTTAGTCAGGCCTTCCTTCCCTCCCATCCCCCCCCCCTGTCAGGGTGTGTGTGTGTGAGGATGTCCTTCAAGGATGCATCTGCAGTCCTTACAAATGGGTTGTCCTGTTGTCAGGCAGCCCTTCGGTCGGCCGGATTCCAAAGTCTGGGTCTGGCTTCGGCTGGTGTCGCACTTCACCCGACGTCATTGCGGCAGTTATTCGGGTATAAAGGCATCAGCCGACGCCATTTTCCTCGGTCTTTCTTGCCGCGTGGCGCCCGAAGCAGAAGCTGTTCGCAAGTGCCGGTCGGTCAGATCCAGAGATTACTTCTACCGAATACTACTTCGAAGACTTTTATAAAGCTAAGTACCCCGTTGGGGACTCTTTCTTGCCTCAGCCGATGTCAGAGAAAGTTAATAACTGTTTATCTTGTGGGAAACAAATACCTCATAAAGATTTCCACTCCTATTGCATACATTGTTTAGGCCCAGACCACGACGTAGCAGCTTGTCTAGCCTGTGCTTCTTTTAACTGACGGACGCTTAGACGTTGCTCGGACTTTGCTGAACAGATTTTCGGCTCCGATTTTGCCTACATTATGCCGTCGGATCCTCCGACGCAAATAACCAAAAAGCGCAAAGAAAAGGACCGACATTCGCGCTCTGCGGTTTCGGCTGAAACCGCGGTTAAGCAATCCACGAGTGTCTCTGTTTCGGCCGAAACCGAGCAAGCGGTTCTTTCTTCAGCCGATAACTTGCCTTCTACCGAGGCCTCTTCTATCCTGGTAGAAACGGCTTCTGAAATCCAGCCTTCTGTTGCGATTTCACAGGATTTATCAGACACCATTCCACTAGATATTTCTACCCCTGCACGTGGAGCTGCTAGGCCTCCTCCAGCTATGTCTATTAAGGCCTTTGCCAGGGCTAAAGCAGCCAAAACTTCCAAACCTGTGCCTGCCAAGCCCCCCTCTCACAGGCCCAGCACCAGCTCCCATATGCTTTCTTTGGCACAGGATCTCATCACTTTAATTTGTGGATCCCAGCCTCATCCAGACAGGGCCTCTCTCCCTCCTCCAGAAAAGAGGCCTAGAGCAGAGCCCCCTGAGCCAGTAGCCACAGATGATTCTTCTGATGATTCAGAACATACAGACCCTCCTGAGGCTTCTTATTCTCCTTACGAAGACTCTGATGCTGAGGAGTCCATCCCTTCAGCCTCTCCTCCTGAGGAATTTTCCTTTGGGGAAACCTTACATGCTATGAGGGAACAATTTCAGTGGCAGGGCCAAGATTTCTCAGACACTAGAAAAAGGCTTAGGACCTTTCTACACTTACCACAGCATAGGCCTTTAGCTATTCCTCCAGTTCTATCTGTTGTTGTTGATGCATTTAATGATGCTTGCACTACTCCTGATACTTTACCTCCGGCTCCTGCTAAACCAGATATGTACTACAAGGTCCCGGACACTCATCACCACTTATATAAGGCCCCTTTTGCAGATCCAGAGACTATCTCCCAGGGCCCTAAAGCTGTAGCAGCTACTTCTTCTAAAAACCCCCTCCCCTCTGAAAGGGAATCTAGGTCCTTAGAGAGATGGGGTAAAAAAGTTTACACCTCTGCTACTTTGTCAGCTACGGCTTTGAACTGCCAATTTCATATGATTCAATATCAAGAGTTTATGCTTGACCAGTTGACTAAAAAGCTGTCCTCTGAAGAATCTTTAGATAAAAAGTATGTTCAAGAAATGTTGCATAACATACAGCAGGTTAGTAACCATTCTTTAAAATGTGGCTATGATGCACTGGAGGCTTCCTTTAGATCAGCCATGACTGGCACAGTTATCAGGAGGCATGCATGGTTGAAAGAGCAGGCATTACCAGACCATGTCAAATCTAAGCTTTTGGATGCACCTATGGACAAGGTCAATTTATTTGGTGCCCCGCACAGCAGGTTCTGAAAAGATGGAAGAGAAAGCAAAATCTGTGCAAACAGTAAAAGATTTCTTACAAGTTCAACCTCCAAGGTTTAGCAGGAATTGGCCCTCCAAGAATTGGTCCTTTCCGGACTCCTCTAAGGCACAAAGAGGCAGGAATAGGCGCTCTAGAGGCAGAAACCAATCCGGGGTGCCTACAGGGGTCGCCAGTGGCAGGGTAACAACCAACGAGGCACGGATACAGCCACCACCACTACAACAACTCAATCACAGTGACTTGGCGGTGGCACCGCCTACCAGGGAACAACTAGAAGCACCCTTAGGTGGAAAGCTAACATTATTTTCAAGAAACTGGCACTGCATTACAAGAGAAAAATGGATTTTGCAGACTATAGACAAAGGTTACAGGTTCCATTTCCATACACTACCAGGAAAGAGAGGAATGCCAAACCTACCACCTTCTCAAAGAGCAGAAGCTCTAAAACAAATATCTCAATTATTAAGAATGCGTGCTGTGGAAAAGGTACCATTAATGGAGCAAGGGAAGGGATTTTACTCCAGGCTCTTCCTGGTACCAAGAAAAGAAAACAAATGGAGGCCTATTCTAGATCTGTCCGCTCTAAATACATTCCTCATTGTTCCAAAATTCAAAATGCTGACCCTACAGCAGCTTCTTCCCATGCTGGGCAAGGAGTCTTGGCTGGTAACTCTAGATCTCAAGGAGGCATACCTGCACGTCCCCATAAGACCAATTTGCAGAAGATACCTCAGATTTCTTGCAGGATCAGAGCATTATCAATTCTCAGCATTGCCTTTTGGCTTATCTACTGTGCCCAAAGTGTTCACGAAATGCCTGGCATCAGTAATCGCTCATTGCAGACTTCAGGGAATTCAAATCTATCCCTACCTGGACGACTGCCTGATACAAGCGGACAACAAAAACAAATTAACAGAAGACTTACAAAGAGTCATCTACCTGCTACAAGCCCTGGGATACACAGTCAATACAAAAAAGTCAAGGCTGATTCCATCCCAAATAATAACCTTTCTGGGTGCAGAA
Source organism: Protopterus annectens (assembly GCF_019279795.1). NCBI lineage: Eukaryota > Metazoa > Chordata > Ceratodontiformes > Protopteridae > Protopterus > Protopterus annectens. Next base: position 825,535,948 of record NC_056733.1, read on the forward strand.
CTGGACACATCAAAACAAATGGCATTTCTAACTACAGAAAAGAAAGAGCAACTTCCTCTCTATTTCCTGGCATTAACAAAGCAGAGCCATCTAACTGCAAGAAAAGTGCTACAAGCTCTAGGCTTCATGGCATCCTGCATAATTCTGGCCCCTCATGCCAGGCTTCATATGAGAAAGCTACAGTGGTACCTAAAGAATTTGTGGTCTCAGCACAAGCACAGCCTGGAAACCAAAATTCCAATGATCCCATGCCTGAAGCAAGAGTTCTTATGGTGGGCTCAGGCCTGCCAATCAAACACAGGACTGCCCTTCTGCAAAAGTCAACCGAGACAAACTATCACGACAGATGCCTCAGACCTCTGTTGGGGGGCACACATGATGGACAAGTGCATTCAAGGCCTATGAACTCAAGACCAACTGCATCTGCACATAAATCTAAAAGAAATGATGGCAGTAAAATTGGCAATCCAGGCATTCAGATCTCCTCTCCACGAAGGCCAGCTGTTGATAAGGACAGACAACACCACAGTTATGTGGTACATCAACAAACAGGGAGGCACACACTCATAACCCCTATGCCGGCTGGCACTAGACCTATGGGATGTGGCTCTGAGCTACAACCTTCAGTTACAGGCAATTTATGTACCAGGGAAGGAAAACATTCTAGCAGACATATTAAGCAGAACTACAACAGATGCCCACGAATGGATGCTGCATCCGGACATCTTCAAAGCCATCACAAGAGAATGGGGATTACCACAAATAGACTTGTTTGCATCCCCATACAATCACCAGTTGAAGAAATTCTGCACAAGGACTTACCACCCACTTGCTTGGAAGGTGGACTCCCTATCCTTCAGTTGGAAAAGCCTGACAGCATACGCATTCCCACCACTTCCTTTGAATGCACAAGGTGCTTCTCGAGATCAAAGAGGAACGTCCGAGGATCATTCTGATAGCCCCAGACTGGCCAAGACAACATTGGTACCCACTGCTGAACAGCATGTCCCGGGAACAAATATGGAAACTGCCCCTGATCCCATTACTGCTGACACAGAACAACTACAACTTTCTGCATCCAAACCTAAAAACTCTGCAGCTAACTGCCTGGAACATTACATAACAGAAATTAACCCAAATTTATCCCAAAGGGTTAAGGACATAATCCTGGAGGCTCGTAGACCTTCAACAAGAAAGAACTATGCAGCTAAATGGAAAAGATATCTCATCTGGAGTGCTGCAAAAGGGCAAGATGTGACACTGGTGAACATAGCCAACATCCTGGAGTACTTGGCGGAGCTCTACCACACAGGCCTGTCCTATTCCTCCATCAAGATACATGCATCAGCTATTTCAGCACAATACAGCTTGGATCCTCCTGTCTTCTCGCATCCTCTGCTCAGACAGTTTCTGAGGGGAATTAAAAATGTAAAACCTCCCAGGAAACCTCCATTGCCAGCATGGGACGTGAACTTTGTGCTAGAAAAGCTGACTCTACCTCCTTTCGAGCCAGCAGCTACAGCAGACTTGCAATACTTATCCTGGAAAACTGCCTTCCTGCTGGCAATAACTTCAGCAAGAAGGGTCTCTGAACTACAAGCATTAATGGCAGTACAACCCTTCCTGATCTTCCATCAAGATAGTGTCCATGAGAACAAATCCTACATTTATGCCTAAGGTGGTTTCCAGAGTCTCTTTAAATCAGGCTATCCACCTTCCTACATTCTTCCCCAATCCACAAAACAGGGGAGAAAAGCTCTTGCATACCTTGGATGTACACAGACAATTACGCTACTACCTGGACAGGACAAAAAACAATAGAAAAACTGACCAGCTCCTGGTAGCTTATGCAACAGGAAAAGAAGGAAAACCAATTTCTAAACAGACAATCTCCAAATGGATAGGAAATTGCATTAGACTTTGTTACTCCTACCATGGAAAGAAAACTCCAGAGAACATCAGGCCTCACTCCACAAGGGCCACAGCCGCTACCACAGCTTTCTTAAGAGGAGTGGCTACCAAGGACATTATAGAGGCTGCTACTTGGACCTCCGTGCATACATTTGCCAAGCATTATAACTTGCCTCTATACTCTAGATCCCGTGCTGGCTTTGCCACTGCTGTTTTGCAAGGGATCCTGACTACACCATAATCTATTCTCATTTCCTCCTCCCCTAGTTTAGCTATGGTATTCTACCCATTTGTAAGGACTGCAGATGCATCCTTGAAGGACATAGTACAGTTTTGTACCTACCATAAATGTAGATGTCCGAGAGGAATGCATCTGCAGTCAGGATTACCCACCCTCCTTCCCCTCTGAGGTACTCCTAGGGTACTTACCAATCTTCAGCTAGCTTGGGGGGATCTATTATGGTGTATTTGTTTGTATATATGTACATACATGTTTATTTTGTGTGTTTGCTCTCTACTATTTGGAAACTTTGACATTTATCCAAATTTAGCCTACCAAGAGGGCACCTGGCATCTGGGGCAAGAAACACTGAGGAAAATGGCGTCGGCTGATGCCTTTATACCAGAATAACTGCCGCAATGACGTCGGATGAAGTGCGACACCAGCCGAAGCCAGACCCAGACTTTGGAATCCGGCCGACCGAAGGGCTGCCTGACGACAGGACAACCCATTTGTAAGGACTGCAGATGCATTCCTCTCGGACATCTACATTTATGGTAGGTACAAAACTGTACTTTTTTACTGTTTAAACTTTAATTGTTTGTTTGGGACTGTGTGGTTCTGTTTTTGTGTCCACTATGTCCAAAGAGCAGAGGGTCTCAGGCTTTAAGAAGTGTGACTCGTGCTGTCAGAAGATGTCTCTGACAGACGGTCACACTTCTTATTTATACTGCCTGGGACCTCTCCACCTGCAGGACTCCTGTGCAATTTGTCATTCTTTTAGCCAGAGTCCTGCAGGAAAGGAGAAACAAACTTATTCTAAGGGGACTCCTTAAACCGGAGGGCTCCCCGGCCAAGTCGGCCCCGGGAAAGCCTTCCAAGTCTAAGGCCCAGGCTTCTGTACCAAAGCCTTCGGCCTTGGCTCCGACTATGTCGGAGTCTAGATCGGCTCCGGCTGGAGCCGATCCAACCTTGGCAAAATCTTCGGCACCGATGGCTATCTGTGCCGATACTTCTTTGGTCACCTTGGTGTCAGTTCCGAGTTCTGGCTCCGACCACCATGTGGCCCAGGCTTCGGTGTCGGCGCCGACCGACACCGCTATTTCGATGCCTGCATCGGCTCCGGCTGGAGCCGATGCATCTAGATCTTCTCTCGGAGCCGAAAAGTTATCGGCTCCGACTGGATCAGTGGGTTTGTCGGCTCCGATGGTTCCTTCGAGGAAGAGGTCCAGGTCCCCCTCTTTGGAACCGATTGTCGGCTCCGGCCTCACCTCTTCTTTCGGAACGGAGCCATCTACGGGAATAGTTACTGCTATGGCTGAAGGGCAGATACCCCCTCCTTCTGCACCTTCAGCATCTACTCTTATCTCCTCCTCGAGACCTTCCTTGGAGGGATTCGGTGGTCGGGCTTCCCTGGTCTCCTCCGAGGGGGTGAGTGGCATCGGACCCTTGTCCGACCCCGCTCTTCCCCTTGGAGCTTCGGCCTTGGTGAGCTCGGCTACGACATCTGCCTCGGAGCCTTCCCTTTTGGTGGGCCCGGGAGTCCCAGTTTCTTTGGAACGGGTTCTCTCGGACCTCCCTGGGAGGAGGGGGGCCTTGGAGGTGATGAAGAGTGTGCTGGCCACTGGGCTCAGTCAGCAGTCTATTCCCTTAGCTCCTCCCTCTACAGTGCCTGTTGATACCTCTTCCATCTCTCTTGCTCCCGGACCTAGGGATCCACCGCCTCAGGTTTCCCCACTGGGAAGAACCCCCTCTTCCGAGGATTCTCCTGACCAGTCAGGAGATCCTCCGCGCAAGAGGACTTGTAAGAGGAAACACCTGGACTCCCCTGAGTCTGCCACTTCAGATACCGACTTAGATGAGTCAGAGGGATCCCCAAGATCCCCCTCTGAGGATGTCTCCTTTTCAGACATCCTAGAACTCCTAAAACAGAGGGGAAACTGGCCCTCCATAAATCCCACCGAGGATGAGTCGGTATACCTAGAGGCGTTTGGATCTCGACCCTCCACCTCCTGGGTGTCTCCACCTTTCGACCCCGTTATGGAGGTTATTGCTCGAAAGGCTTGGGCTGCTCCTGATTCTGTAGAGCCAGTTCCTAGGAGGCCATCTAAATTTATTACAGCCCCTTCTGAAAAGCAATTCCTTACTAAAGGTGTCCCTGTTGATGCCATGGTGGTGGCGGCCGCCACTAAGAAGGAACTTGCAGATCCTTCCGTACCTGTCCATCCTCCTAATAAGGATTCTAGGACCATGGATAGGTATGGTAAGCGGATGTTCTCTTCAGCGACCTTTGCCATGCGTTCGCTGAATTATTTGTCACTTCACCAGACTCCAAAGGGACATCCTTAAGGAACTAGGTGAAGTAGTGCAGGATCCTACGGCTGCAGGGGCTCAAGAAAAGATTGCTTCTCAGCTAGGAATCCTTAATTCTATAGCTAACTCCTCCATGCGACTGATCTCGTATGCAGCAGATGGAGCGAGTAGAGCGGCGGGTACAGGTGTGGCTCTTAGACGTCAATCCTGGATGCGGCTCTGTAATTTTGCAGATCCCTTTAAGGCGTCCTTCACGAATTCTCCCTTTGATGGGTCAGCGTTGTTTGGCCCTCAAGTGAAGGATACATTGACCAGGTGTGAGCAGGACGGCAAGACTCTTTCTGCCATAGGGGTCCGTTTTTCTACCCCTTCTAGACCTTACCCCAAAGGTCAGAAGGGCGGAAATATGTGGTTCCGTAAATCCCAAGGAGTCACGCCAGATGCACGTGGTCAGTTTACCCCTAGAGGCAGAGGGGGTAATAACAGACGCCGCTCTAGAGGCAGAGGGGGTCCACAAAACCAGGGAAGCAGAGAGCCTCTCTCTGACAAGCCCTTCCAGCATCCCTGAGATGTTGCCCGACTGTCCATCCTTGGAGGCAGTCGGGGGAAGACTATCGCTGTACCCAGAAGCCTGGCGTTCCCTCTCTCACGACAAATGGGTACAGTCGATCATATCAGAGGGTTACAAGATTCCTTTCGAGGAAAGTCCTTTCACTCACAAAAATTCCCTTCCAGATGTGCCACCCGGTCTAAGGGAAATTGCAAAGTTAGAAGTATCAAAGCTTCTACAAAAAAGGGCCATTCCGCCAGTTACAACAGACCATTCAGAGCCCGGAATCTACTCAAGATTCTTTTTGGTCCCCAAAAAGACGGGAGACTGGAGACCAATATTGGATCTCAGCAGACTCAAGTCTGTGAGAAAGACAAGATTTCGAATGGTCACACTTCAATCAATTTTGTCCTTCCTAGAAAAGGACAACTGTATGTGCTCAATAGACCTTCAGGACGCGTACTATCACATAAAAATTCACAGACGCTCCAGAAGGTTTCTCCGCTTTCGGCTGGGGTCCAGTCATTTTCAATTCAGAGCCCTGCCCTTTGGTCTCACTACAGCCCCCAGAGTGTTCACCAAATGTATGGCAGTGGTCACGGCTCACCTGAGACGTCAAGGATTCCAGGTGTTTCCGTATCTCGACGACTGGCTCCTTTCAGCCACCACCAGGCATCAACTTCTTCAAGCCAGGGATTACACCCTAAATCTCTGCACTCAGTTAGGAATTTCGATCAACTACGAAAAATCCTCCTTATTGCCCTGCCAGTCTATTACTTTCATAGGTGCAAACTTAAACACTATTCGGATGTCAGCAACCCTCACAGACCAAAGAATCTCAGATATCCAAAGTCACGTGAGGATCATCCTTGCCTGCAAAAAGGTACAAGCCAGAATGGTTCTGAAGGTGTTGGGCCTCATGGCTGCGGCCATTACCCTTCTTCCCCTGGCCCGCTTCTACATGCGTCTTCTTCAATGGATGTTGTTCACCCAGTGGTCTTACCAACAACTTCCCATGCGTCACCAAATCCTGGTGACAAATTTGCAAGAATCAACTGTCATGGTGGATTTCTTCCCCCCAGATTCATCAAGGCAGACCCTTTGTATCCCCGGCCCCGGTAGCCACAGTCACTACGGACGCCTCCCTGATGGGGTGAGGGGGTCATTATCAGGGCAGGATGGTTCATGGGACGTGGCAACCATTCGAATACCACCTGCACATAAATGTCCTAGAGATGAGAGCACGTTGCAAGCCCTCAACGACTTTCTTCCCTTGAGAACAATTGCAGTTCACACAGACAACATGTCTGTAGTATGGTATATCAACAAACAAGGCGGAACCAAGTCTTACCCCTTGTGTCGAGAAGCTCTCAGACTTTGGCAATGGGCGATCTCCTCTCATCGGTTTCTGGTAGCAACGCATATCCCTGGGAAAACCAACATTCTAGCGGACAGATTGAGCAGAGCTATTCTCATGCCTCACGAGTGGTCTCTCAAACAATCAATAGTGGAGGAGATTTTTCTAGAATGGGGCCGCCCATGTTGCGATCTTTTTGCTACTCCCCAAAACAGCAAATGCCCAGACTTCTTTTCTCTCTTCCCACTGCCAGGCCATCCCCCCAGAGATGCTCTAACCCAGGATTGGCCTCAGGGACTTCTTTATGCCTTTCCTCCATTTCCGTTGATTCCACAAGTACTCCAGAAAGCCACCAAATGATTCTCATTGCTCCCTATTGGCCTCGACAAATTTGGTTTCCGTTCCTCCATCGTCACCTATTGGTGCAGCCGTGGCATCTGGACCCAGTGCCAGACCTTTTGATTCACCAATCGGGTCAGCTGCATCGGTCTATTCCTTCTCTCAACCTCACAGCTTGGTTGCTCCACTTCCTTCCTTAGCCAGGCTTCCTATGATCTCTAAACCTGTTAGGGATATCATAGTGGCTTCCCTTAAATCCTCTACTAGAAGGATTTATACCAGCAAGTGGAAACGCTTCTCTTGTTGGGCATAAGCTAAAAATATAGATCCCTTTACTGCCCCTGTTCAAGCAGTTTTGGATTTCTTAGCGGAAATCTTTCACTCGGGCTCTTCATCTTCCACGGTCAAAGTTCAGTTGGCTGCTATCTCAGATTTTCATGTCGGATTTGCAGATCACAACATTATGTCCCACAGGCTTTGTAGAGCCTTTCTAAAAGGAATTTTTCTCATGAAACCTCCAGTCAGGAGTCCTCCTCCTCAATGGGACCTAAATCTAGTGCTGACATCCTTAATTCTTCCTCCCTTCGAGCCAGCTGTTTCATGTTCCCTGAAATTTCTTTCATGGAAAACACTCTTCCTTGTTGCTATTACCTCGCAAGGAGAGTGTCAGAACTTCATGCTCTCTGTTCGTCCCCCTTATTTGGTCTTCCACAAAGACAGGGTATCCTTGAGGACTAATCCAACCTTTTTACCTAAGGTGGCCTCGAAAAATAATTTGAACCAATCTATTGACCTCCCTGTATTTTTCCCTAATTACTCAAACAGATCGAACAAAATTACATTATCTTGATGTTCACCGCCAACTCAGATATTATTTGGACAGAACAAAACAATTCAGGAAATCCGATCAGCTCTTTCTTTCTTATGCTGAAAACAAGAAAGGCCTTCCTGTCTCCAAAGTGACCTTATCTAGATGGCTTTCTTCCACCATCTCGAAATCTATCAGCTCAGGGAAAACAGCTGTGCTCAAAACCTAAAGCGCATTCAACCAGAAGCTTAGCCACTTCTACAGCTTTTCAGGCTAGACTTCCATTAGACACTATTAGTGCAGCAGCCACTTGGGCCACTCCTCATACCTTTGTTTCTCATTGCAAATTGGATTTGGCCTCCAGGGATAGAGCCAGTTTTGGCTCTACAGTTCTCAAGAGTCTGTTCCATTGAGCCACCCAGGATAGAGGTGCTAGGGACGCGGTCCCATCAAGCAAGAATGAAGGCGAGATTGACAACTTAACATTGAGAAGTTATGTACCTACCATAACGTTCCATGTTAGTTGTCTTCTCTCGCCTTCTTTCTTGCGACCCTCCCTCCTGCCCCCTGGCCTGGACAGACCTTTTTCTCCCTATATGGAAGAATGCTTCTTAAGACCAGATAGTTCTGATCTACCTTATAGCCCATCCTTTAGGCTTTTTGCCTTTTCTTTCCTTCTGGGAAGTTTTTTGTGCTAGGTGTTATTGCCTTTAGGTACCAAACGAGATCTGGGTACTTACCGCCTTGCATCATGGGATATGGGGCTGCCTCGAGCTGGTAAAAGTGACTCTCGAGCTTAGCAGTGCAGTCGGAGCCGAGGATCGGCTCCGAACCCATCAAGCAAGAAAGAAGGCGAGAGAAGACAACTAACATGGAACGTTATGGTAGGTACATAACTTCTCATTTCTTGGCATTAAGCTTGAGCCCATGGCTCTGGCACCAAGCATCTGTTTCTGTTAAGGTCCTTTTTGTAGAATATCCCCATCATTTGGGGATTCGGTAATGGCTCCCAGTTTACAGTCATCTGCGAAATTTGTTAGCCAGAGTCCATTAGTGTTGGCCTGTACTTCAGAGAAGTAGATGCCAAACAAGAGCAGTCCCAGGACTGAACCCTGAGGTACTCCACTTGTCTGGAGCTGGTTTGGAGTCTGGGTTCTGTCAGTAAGCCATTTGGCAACCCATCGAGTGACGTAGAGATTTATGCCCAGCTTAGTAAGTTTATCTATGATTCCAGAGTGGGAGATGGTGGCAAAGGCCTTGCCGAGGTCCAGATAGGCTGTGTGGACCGGCTTACCCTCATCCACAGCTCTGGAGACTGATTTGAAGAAGTCAATCAGGTTCAGGAGACCAGATCTGCCCTTCACGAACCCAAACTGGTTGTCATCCAGTGTTTGAAGGTTGCCATTGTCTTTTTTTTTTTTATAAGTTCCATGATGATGCGTTCCATGCCCTTGCAGATCAGGCTCATCAGACTGATGGGACGGTGGTTCCCGGGATCCAAGGTGGCTCCCCCCTTGTGGAGTGGGGTAACTGTAGCTGTGCGCCACTCAGTGGGCACAAATCCTGAGGTGAGGCTATGATTAAACATGACACTTAGGTGAGGTGCCAGTTAATTTTGTAGTTCATGTAGTACACAGCCCGGGATGTCATCTGGTCCCATGGATGCTGTATTCTGAGCTTTGGAGAGTGCGGTTTCCACCTGTGTGGCTGTGATTGCCGGAATTTGACAATCTTTTGGTACTGAGATGGGCCTTTTAGGGGGTGAGAGAGGGGTGAAGTTGGCACTAAATCGATCTGTCAGGATATTGGTAATATCCTTGGGATCAGTATATTTAATGCCATTCTGTTTTAGCTCCGAGCATATCTGGGCATTGCCATTTAGATTCCTGACATAATTATAGAATGCCTTGTGGTTGTCTTTGGAATCTTTGGCAATTTTATTTTATGTATTAAATTAATAGGTTTTAGGTTTTTTTCCTTTTTTTTCATTTCCTTTTTTTGAGGGCTTTTAAACAAAATTTTGTAATGTGGCATAGGCTCAAATGGATATAAGAAACAACTGTATAAAAGATCAACCTGCCAAACAGTGTATGCATATAACACAAAAGCTGGAACTAGACATTTTAACAAAAACGCTGTTGTACATAAAAGGTGGGAATAACCTAAGATAATGACTCTTTCTGTAATGTCTTTAAATGTCAATGTTATCGCAGATAAATACAAACAAAGTAGCAAACTATAAAAAAAAATGTAGAGTACAAATAGCTATGCTACATGATTTGCAACAGAATTGATGTCTAGGGGGGCCCAGAAGGGCACATATAATAAAAGCAGGGTAGATTTTTGAAGAAATTTATGAAAACATTTGGCATGGAAGATATGAATTCAATACTAGGAGTGTGGAGAGAATTTACATATTCCCCAAGATAAAAAAAAAAAACTGGGCTAGGCTAGAGAGAATTTACATTTTACAGGAACATATGCATTTAGTTGAAGGTCTTGATATGCACCCAATAACTATTTCAGATCCTGTGCCAATAATTAAAATGAAAACACAGTAATGAAGTAAAAATGAGACACTGGCGTTTCCCACCTATCTGTTGAAAAGAGAGGAGTTTAAGTAAAGGGTAGTGGAAATTTTTCAGGAGCTATTAGAGCAAATAGAAATTTCTTCTGAAAATATAGCTGAGGAGTGGGATAAAATTAAAGTGAAGTTGAAATATAGGGTGGAAGTAAAAGAAAGGGAGATGTGTTTAAGAAGTAACAATAATTATTTAGAGGGATTGACAAATGTTAAAAGTATTGCAAAATAGGGGGAATCCTACAGTACAAGAGGAAGAGTAACTGCAGAATGCCAAACAGAAAGTATGGGATTACCTCTATAATATGCATGAATTTAGAAAGATTGCTATTAAGCAACTTTTTTGATAACTCTTGAGCACAAAAACTTTTAGCACAATGACTGTGGCAACAAAGTAGAAAGGGCTTTCAAGCTTAGGAAACTTATTACAAGGTAGATGAGAGATCCTGTAGAACATTAAAGTATTTGAGAAATTCTCTGAAAGTCCCCTATGAAGCAGAGAAATATGAAATCAAGAAGTTACAAATGGAAATGTTTATGGAAGAATTAAATATGCCAAGGTTAGAGGTAGATGAGGCTCAGTTACAAACAGGATAGGAGGAGATCAGGTAAAAATGGTGATGGAGATCAGGTAAAAATGGTGATGTGTAACCAATCTACAGGAAAGTCCCCAGGAATAGATGTTAGTTCTGTGGATGTTTGGAAGCTGGTAGGGAAGAAGTAATTGACGAAGATCTGAAGGTTTTGTTTAACAGTTTTTTTAAGAGAAGTACCAACATCCTAGAAGAAAGCAGTGGTAACTGTAATACCTAAGCAGGGTAAAGATCCATCAGATCCATCTTCATACAGGGCCATTTCAATACAAAACCATGATTATAAAGTGTTATGTATATAATGGCTAAAAGAATGGCAAAACTAATGCAAGAATTAATAGATATGGATCTGTGTGGTTTTGTAGAGGGGAGGCAAACATTTGACAATATTAGCATAACAATTGATGATTCTGATGGAAACCGAATGCAAGAAAATACCACTGTTAGGGAGTCTTGATGCAGAGAAAGCATTTGACAGAGTAAGCTTGGACTTTGAGCAGGGCAATGGAAGCATTTGCATTCCCTGATAAAATTATACAGTTGATTAGGAGGATATATGAGGGATCAGAGGCAAAAAAATTAAAGTGGGTGGGTTCCTGTCTGATAATTTCTGCTTGAGCAGAGGAACCAGGCAGGGGTGTCCTCTTTTTCTCCTTTGTTTGCATCATATTTAGAACCATTGGCAAAGAAAGTAAGGGACTCAGAAATTCAAGGATACAATCGGTATAGTTGTTACGAAAAGCTGGCTCTATTTGCAGAACTTATTTTATACCTAATAAATCCAGAAAAGTACATTACAGTGTTGTAGAACACCCCCCAACATCTTTATTAAGTTGTACATATAACAAAGGCAGTCTTACATTTTCTAAATGAAAAACATACAAAATGATACCACTTTAGTTCTAAATCATTTACATCACAGACACCATTGAAACAACTGTAGTTGCAAGCATTATACATTGCTTATAAACCATCCAGTCATTGTCAGTTAAGCATTAAATGGCTCATTCAAATCTGCCTCTTAAACCTCTTTCCTGCTCTGCAAATATTGTTCTCACAATTCCTATTTTTTCCTATGTAGTTTCCTCCTTCCCTTTTCTAAAGATTCTAATTCCAGTTTTATCTCCGTTACTAAATATATTCACTACTTCTAGTAAAGTTGGTTTAGACTTTGATTTCAATTTTCTAGTAATTGCTTTTTTGGCAGCCACCATAATTAGATTCAGCAAGGCTTTATTATGCTAGGCAATACTGGTTCTGTAGCATAACTCAAAAGAATAATCTCCCCAGTCTGCTCACCCAGCATCTCCAACAGGGTGGTCTGTAGGGAATCCCTAAAGTCTGCCAGCTCATTACACTCCCAAAAGATATGTTCCCAGCTACTTATTTCTTGTCCGTCACACCTCCAACATTTGTTATCCACCTGAGGAAAAAATCTTTAGAGTCTATTTGGGGTATAAAAATACCTATGTAAACACTTCGGGCAAAGATACTAAATCTTCTAGACTTTGTTGCATATTTGGGAGATATGCATATATCCCCCCATTGTTTTTGTGAATTGCTTATCCAGTCTCTCTTCCCAATCCTTTCTAAGCTCCTCTGATTTGATTCTTACAATTATGCAATATTTTATATGCCTTACTAATTAATCCTTTTTAATGGCAGCTTCTGTTCTAGATTCTATTAAAAACTCTAACAGTGCTGGTCTTTCATTTAGGAGTCCCCTGTTTCTTTTTACCTATACTCTATCAATCCTTGATAGGGGAAGGCAGTCTCTAACCTGCAGTCCAAATAAATTCTTGGCCTCTTCCCATTCTGTTACCTTTACCTTTCTAGTTATTTGCTCCCAATACCTTGGTTCTTTTGCCAGTTTTCTCCAATAAATTCCAGCCCCCTCTTGCCTCTGTTATCTGTATCCCTGACCACTGTCATCCCTATCAGCAACATCTCTCTTTTCCATTCTCGTGCTGGTTTGGTTCTTAAAATACTCCCTGCTATTTTATGAATATACTGTGTATAATTTTGTTTGTTAGGAGTCTACATCCAAAATCCCAACATCTCCTTATTTCTTGAGCTTCCTCCCTGTGTCTGCATCATTCCTTTCCACTTTGAATTATAATTTTCTGCTTGTGCTATGTACAAGAGCCTTAACTGTGTTGCTGGAAAATAACCCCTCAGATTAAGTAATTCTAGTCTGCCTTATTCTGTCGGTAGAATTGGCTTATCCCACTTTGCCCTTGCTGTTTTCCCTTCCCAGATAACATTTTTCAACTTTTTTTTTTAATTTTTTTGTCAGCTTTTCCTCTAGTTGATAAAACTATGCCTGACATGTGTAAGACTAAAGGGACTAAAAACATTTTAATGGCTTGTATCTTCGTATCCATGTAACAAAACTTCTTCCCACATATCCTTAGCTGCCACCACAGTCTCATTCCTAATCCATACTCCTAAGTACTTAATTATCATGTCCCCATAAATATGGATATTGTTGGACCAATTCATGTGTGGATACATAGTTTACCGCTATTGCCTTTGTTTTAACTTCATTAATTTTGTATCCCAAGAAGATTTGAAATGGTCTTAAAATGTTCCACAACACTGTAATGTCCCTTTCTGGATCTGCAAATAGAGCCAGCTTTTCCTGATTAACATATCAATTATATCCTTGAATTTGTCTCATTTTCTTTGCCAATAGTTTTAAATATAATACAAACAGTGTTGTGGAACATTTTGAGACAGTTTCAAATCTTTTGGATGCAAAATTAATAAAGCTACATAACTGCGACTGCCTTTGTTTAACCCACACACAAATTGGTTCAGCAATATCCACATTTATGGGGACATAAAATTAAGTATTTAGGAGTATGGATTAAAAATTATGCTGGTGTGGCAATAAGGATATGTGGGAAGAGACTAAAAAAGATGATACAAAAACTGAGAACTTGGAAACTCTGCTATATGGATAGTAAGATACAAGCAGTTAAAATGTTTTTAGTCCCATTAGTCTTCTATACAGGTCAGGAATATTTTTATCAACCAGAGGAGAAGTTGTGAATAGCAATTAATAGAGCTGAAGGATTTTATCTGGGAGGAGAAGACTGCAATAGTCAAGTGGGATAAGCTGATTCTTCCAATAGAACAAGGTGGATTGGGATTGCTTTATTTGAAGTGGTATTTCAGAGCTATACTGTTATACATAGCACAAGTAAAAAATATATATATATATTTATATAATACACATGTATACATATACACATATGTGTATGCATGTGTGTGTATGTATATGTATGTATATATATATATATATATATATATATATATAATATATATATATATATATATATATATATATATATATATATATATATATAAAATTCAAAGTGGAAAAATGGAAACAAGTGTAGATTGGGATTATGGATGTAGATCATTAATGAGGATAACAGTAACCATACAGAATATTATATTCATGAAGTAACAAAGTATTCCAAGAACTAAGCCAACACAAAAATGGAGAAATATTCTGCTGATAGGCACGACTGCAATTAGGGATACAGACAATAGGCAAGAGGAGACTGGAATTTATTGGGGAAAACTGGAAAAAGAACCAAGGTATTGGGAGCAAATAACTAGAGATGGGAAGGGAATAGAAAGGAAAGATGCCAAGAATTTACTTGGACTGCAGGTTAGAGATGGACTTCCCTATCAAGGATTGATATCAGAGTATAGGCACAGAAGATTTAGTAAAATCTAGAACAGAAGCAGCTATTAAAGCAGTAATTATTGGAGCATATAAGATAGTATATGATTGGGAAGATATTAAACGGTTCACAAAGAAACAATGGGAGGATATATGTTTGTCTCACAAATATGCAACAAAATCTGGAAGAACTGGGACTTTTGCTTGGAAATGTTTGCATAGATATTTTTATACCCCATGTAGACAGACTACAGATAATTTTTCCTCAGGTAGACAGCAAATGCTGGAGGTGTGATGGGGAAGAAAGAGGTAACCGGGAACATATTTTCTAGGAGTGTAATGAGTTGGTAGACTTCAGTTTGCTGTGAATTTTTAATCTCATCAGAGATGCTGGGTGAGCAAATTGGTGTAACTAGGGAAATTATTTTTCTGAGCTATGATACAGAATTGGAATTCCTTAGACGTATTAAGGACTTGCTGAGTATAATAATGGTGGCTGCGAAAAAAGCAATTACTAGAAAACAGAAATCAAGTCTAAACAACTGTACTAGCAATGGAAATAGATGAAACAACTGGTATTGGGATCTTTAGAAAAGGGTAAGGGCAAATAAGTAGGAAAATGTGGGAACAGTATATACAGAGGAGGAATGAGGTTTAAAAGAAGGCAAGCTTCCAAGTACATATAAATAATATTTTTGTAAACCATAAGTAGCCTTTCTAGCTTGTAGACTAGAGACTTACAGTTGGAAGCTTGCATTTACCATAATGTGGTTCTGCAGGGACTCAATGTACAAATTTCCTAATAGAACAACTGCAGACTCTCCTATTTACTCTGAGTTAACTGAACTGTTTAATGATACTGGAATACCGACTATTAAGATTCTTATAAAACATAACACTTAAGTTGGGTGATCTTAACAAGGAAATCACTGGCTTACAAACGGTTTTGACTCATCCTGATTTTAATTCCTGCCACCCACTGTTTGACAGTATTGCACACAAAATATCCAAGCATGTCGCAGAAATCATCAGAACCAAACGGAGTAAATTAAGGAGAGATTTGCATCAATACAACTACAAGACAACTTCTCCTGTGTCTCCTAACCTGGCTGATAACAGAAATTATTCTCGGCCATTTCAAAGGGGACCCACTTTTTCACACAGGTTTGTTGACTATTCCTATTTTCAGCCTGATTTACACCTTAGGAATAGTGCTCCTGATAATTACAGACTGCAGTCAGCTTCTTCCCCTCCTCCATCCCGGCCAGTTGCTTGCAGTAACAGCACAACAGAGATGGTGCAAGATTTAAATTCATCCCCTCAGCCTTTTTTACCTGCAGGGAATATAACTACAGACAGAATAATGTTCTCCCCCCACAGAGGAGCCAGAGGTGGGGAGGTTCAGTGAGAACAAGAGGGGTGGGGGAATGAGAGGACAAGGCAACAGATGCAGAGACTTTGGGAGACCTTTGATGACAAGGAATACAGCGAGAAACTTTCAATGACTTGTATAGAGCAGCATACTACTACTGCTGACACTTTAAATTCCTTTATTAATGTTACTTTCATTAATAACCATGACCACGGAGAGAACAATTCGTCTACTTTTCAGAAAATTCTAACACAGTAAATCTTTTGTGCCTTACACACATTTGAATCAATATATCTGTCCTATGAATAATATTACTGCAAATGATGTACAGAATAATGCTGTATTTAACCTCACTACCATAAATTTTCCAGCACAATACTTGTCCTTGTTTAATAAGGGTTTTACCTTCATACTGGCTCAGAGAGCTGCTGTAGCAGATATACTGGTTAACTTACGCTTGATTGTGAGAAAATTTAATTTAAAAAGTTCTTTTGCTTCTAATAATGATGACAGTACTGACATGACTGACTCTCAATCTACTTATAACACAGATTTAGAAACAGGGCAGCTAAAAAGAAAATTTTTTTTAACCCTCCATTAGGTAACACTTTGTGCACTTTTCTTAATGTATGTGAAAGAGACACAAAGAGATTTGTGCAGTACAGTGAACCAAGACAAATGGTTTAACCTGACTAGGGAAGAATCTCTGGCTCTCAATACACTTTCTGCTGACAAGTCCCTTAGAATTATGCGTGCAGATAAAGGCACTGGGATAGTTTTAATGGAACAAATAGACTATGTTAAACAAATAGAATGGGACTTGCAGGGCAATGAATATTACAGGCCTGTTTCTCTGGACTTTGTACAGCAGTTTGATAAAATAGATACATTGTTAGAATCACTTGAAAATGATAAATACTAAACTTTAGAAGAGCAGCAATGTTTAAAAGTTAAAAATCCTAGCAAGTCTTTTAGCATCCCCAAGGTACATAAAAATGCACAGCACCCTCATTTCAGGCTTATCGTATCAAACAAATGCACCAAAACAGAAAGGATTTCTGAATACATAGACAGCGTCTTAAATCCTATAGTGCAGCGCACACCTTTTTACATCAGACACCTGGCATTTTTTAAATGAGATTTACAAAGCTAATCTAAACATTGATGAATGCATTTTTGTTACCCTAGATGTTGTTTCTTTATACACTAACATTCCTCATAAGGAGAGGCTAGACTTTGTAAAGGGTTACTTAACTAAATATGCACATTATTTATTATTTATTTATTTATATTTGTTGACCGGAAGTGTCCGACTGGACATAGTTCCATTTTCAGCAGAAGCTCGGGGAGAAAAGCTCCACAGTTAAAATAAACAGACAGTAGTTACATTGGATTACACAGCGATTAACAATTTACATAGCAATTACTTTCAACATATTTACAGATGAAGAACATAGTACATCAATAGACAACTAGAATCTTTATCTGTGAAGTAGATAACAGACATTAACAAATGTTACAATAAGAATTTCCTGCTGTATAATAAATATTAGGCTTATGAGCATCTGTGCTTGCTATAATCAAGGTAGTTGGAGTGGAAAGAAAGGTAGTGGTTGGATGGGGTGGGTGATATTAGAGTGGGAGTTGCAAGGGCATAGCCAGCATGGTTTTAGGTGCACTTTTAGTAAAGTTTTGAAGTGGGTGCATGATGGTATGGAGGTAATTGTGGGTGGGAGGGAGTTCCATAATTTGGTTATTGCGCAAGAGAATAGTGCTTCACCAGCAGAGTTATTGGCTTTAGTGATCTGCAAGTGATTTTTGTTGCTGGATCTCAGTGGTCTGGTGGTGCGACAGGGTTGGAGTAGATTGTGGAGGGATGGGACATTTAGTGGATGGTTTACTAGTTTGTGGGCAAGTGAGAGTTGACACCATTGAATGAGGTGAGGGAGTTCAAGCCAGCCCAGTTCAGCAAGTGAGAGACAGTGGTGACTACGGTAGGATGCCCCTGTAGCGAATTTGGCGATTTTGTTGCAGCAGGTCTCTCACTTGTTTAGATCGCATTGCCTTAGGTTGGTATATATTGGAGAGGCATAAAGTAGGGTGGAGATAAGATGGGAATTTGCTATTGAAATCTTTGCTGCTTTGGTGAGAAGATGCTTATTTCTGTATAACGCTCCTAGTTTTTTGTGGACTTTTTTATGGTCATGGATATGTGAATGTCAAATTTTAGTTTGTCTATTTCCACTCGTAGCAATTTTGTGTGTTCAGTTGGGTATATAGTGGTGTTGTCTTTTGCTGTGATGTTAAAGTGAGAGTTGTTTTGAGTATGTTTGGTGGGTTGGAAGATGAGTAGTTTAGTTTTGTTTGGGTAGAGTATTAATTGGGCATCAGATAACCAAGTTTCAGCAGAGGAAAAGGCTTCCTGTGTGACTTTTTGCAGTTTGGGTAGGGACTGGGCTGAGCAGATGATGGTTGAGTTATCTGCATATTGTATGAGTGTGCCATGTTTGGTGGCAGAGGCTAGATTATTGGTGAAAACCGAGAAGAGTAGGGGTCCAAGGATGGATCCTTGGGGAACCCCTATGGAGACAGGTAGTTGGGGAAATATGTAATTATGCCATACAACGGACTGTTGGCAGTCAGACAGGTAACTCTGAAACCAGTTGGTGACTGATTGTGAGAAGGATAGGTTATTGAGGACAGAGATAAGTTGTTTGTGGGACCATGTCAAATGCTTTAGATAGGTCTAGGAAAGTAGCAGAGGAGAGTTAACCATTGATGTTAAGTTGTCCATCTCGCCTTCATTCTTGCTGGATGGGTTCGGAGCCGACCTCGGCTCCGACTCGGCCACTCTAAAAGCTCGAGAGTTGGTTCCACCGGCTCGAGGCTCCCCTTATATCCCACAATGCTAGGCGGTATTACCTCAGATCTCGTTTGCCGCTACAGCTATCGAGACGTGTTGCTTCACCGGCTTCAGGTTAGTGTAGGAAATAGTTTAAAAAAGTTTATTAAAACCCTTTAAATTAGTCTTCCTTACAGTATCCCCTTATCTTAAAGGTTTTCTTATCCCTTTCTTCTAGTCCTGAACCTTTTTTTACCTCAAGAACTTATATGTTCTTCCCTTAGGCCTTCGGGCCCTCCCATCCCCTTGGAGTGTATGTGTTTTCTGTAGGAACTTTATAATACTAAATAGCTAATTTATTTAGTTTAAGTTTTTTGTTATTAGTGTATAGTGTAATCGGTGTGTTTGTGTTTTGTGTGTGGTTACACTTGTTCCTTAATATGTCCAAGGATTCGAAGGTCTCAGGCTTCAAGAAGTGTGACTCGTGCTGTCAGAAAATGTCTCTGACAGACGGTCACACTTCTTGTGTGTACTGCCTGGGACCTTTACACCTGCAGGACTCTTGTGCTGTATGCCATGGCTTCAGCCCTAGAGTCCTGCAGGAAAGAAAGAACAAGCTCATTTTAAGGGGCTTGCTAAAGCCTGAGGGTCCCCCGACTGCTTCTTCGGGCAAACCCTCTAAGGCTCCTAGGTCTTCGACTCCAGCTACTGAGTTGACGCCTAAGACATCGAAGCCTACTACTACATCGGCTCCAGCTGGAGCCGATGAGACTCGAGCTTCCACTTCTGTGGTTCCCTCGGCTCCGGCCGGAGCCAAGGTATTGGAAATGGCTGAGTCAGCTCCGATCATACTATCGGAACCGACCTCTAGGAAGAGGTCAAGGTCACCGTCCCTCTGCTCCGTTCATTCGGCTCCAGCATCTCCTTTGCTGTCTGAACGGAGCCATAGGTCGCACTCCTCTAGGTCTTCGAGGCTATCTGACCATGACCTTCAGAGGGTAGTGAGTCGACTTCTTAAGTCCGAGGCACTGGCCCAAATGCTTCAGAGCCCGACTCATCAGTCGATGCTTAACCCTATCTCTCAAAATATTCCTCCTCCGACTCCTTTGAGCTCGGAGCCGGGGCGTTTCGGACCCGAGGGTGTGGTAGCGCCGGAGCCGATGCAATTGTCTTCGGCACCGCCGGCTCCGATTTCTTCCTTGGAAGAATCTCGGCGCCGGACTTCCCTCGTCTGCTCGAGGGGTGAGTGGCATCGGACCCTTGTCCGACCCGCTCTCCTCTCGGTGCTGGCGCTGGTGAGTTCGGCTCCGACATCGGCCTCGAGCCATCGCTGTCGGTGCCGAGGGAGGTTTTCAGCTTTGAGCGGGGACCTCTGGCTCTGCCTGACAGGGGTGCATTTGAGGTCATGCGGAGTGTGTTGGAACCCGGTTCAACTCCACAGTCGGCTCCGTCCGCCCCTCCCTCTTCGGTGCCTCAGGTTATGTCTGCTCACTCCCTCATCCCAGACCGCAGAGAGCCAGCTCCTCAAGAATCCCCTGTGGGGGTCTCATCCTCTTCCGGGGCCTCTCCTGAATTGGCAGGGGAGCCCCCTAGGAAGAAAGTGCAAGAGGAAGCACATAGACTCACCTGAGTCTGTCACCTCTGACACTGATTTAGAGGATTCCAAGGGTTCCCCCCGTTCCCCTTCTGAAGATGTCTCCTTTGCAGACATTCTAGAGATCCTGAAACAGAGGGGAAATTGGCCAGCCCTTAACCCTTCGGAGGATGAATCTGTGTATCTTGAGGCGTTTGGCTCTCGCCCTTCCACCTCCTGGGTGCCCCCCCCTTTGACCCCCTCATGCAGGTGGTAGCTAAAAAGGCTTGGACGGCTCCTGACTCTGTGGACCCTACCCCCAGGAGACCTTCAAAGTTTATCACAGCACCAGCAGATAAGCAGTTTCTGACTAAGGGAGTTTCTGTGGATGCTATGGTGGTAGCTGCCGTCACTAAGAAGGAGCTAGCTGATCCTTCGGTGCCTGTCCATCCTCCTAACAAGGAATCTAGGTCTATGGGCAGGTACGGGAAGTGGATGTTTTCGTCCGCGACCTTTGCTATGCGTTCTCTGAACTACCTCTGTCATTTCACTCGTCTTCAAAGAGACTTGATCAAGGAAGTGAGTGAGATGTTAAAGGATCCTACAGCTGCGGGTTTTCAGGATAAGATGAACACTCAGCTGGCTACCCTAAATTCTATAGCTAACTCCTTCATGCGCCTTCTTTCATATGCGGCTGATGGAGCGAGCAGAGCTGCAGGGACAGGTGTGGCCTTACGCCGTCATGCCTGGATGCGGCTGTGCAATTTTGCGGACCCCTTTAAAATGTCTTTCACTAATTCCCCGTTTTATGGATCGTCCCTTTTTGGTCCTCAAGTGAAAGAAACCTTGACAAGGTGCGAGACAGATGGCAAAACTCTTTCTGCCGTCGGAGTCTGTTTTTCTACTCCTTCTAGACCTTACCCCAAAGGCCAGAAAAGTGGAAAGATGTGGTTCCGCAAACAATCTCAAGGGACTTTGCCTGACGCACAGAGTCGGTTCCCCTCTAGAGGCAGAGGGGGGAACAGTAATGGTAGACGTCGCCCTAGAGGCAGGGGGGGTCCGCAGAACCAGGGCAATCGAGAAACGTTTTCCGATAAGCCCTTCTAGCATCCCTGAGGTGTTGCCCGACTGTCCACCTTCGGAGGCAGTCGGGGGAAGATTATCACTGTACCCAGAAGCCTGGCGATCCCTAACTCTCAAGACAAGTGGGTACAGTCCATCATTTCCGAAGGCTATTCCATTCCGTTCTTTCGCATTCCAAATCAATCAAAAAAATCCCTTCCAGATGTTCCACCCGCTCAAAGGGATCAAGCAGCGTTGGAAATATCAAAGTTGCTTGCAAAAAGAGCCATTCAGCCAGAGCCAGCAGACCAGCAAGGATCCGGAATCTACTCAAAGTTCTTTTTGGTTCCAAAGAAAACAGGGGACTGGAGACCCATTTTGGATCTCAGTATCTTGAACAAGTCTGTCAAGAAAACAAGATTTTGGATGGTCACGCTGCAATCCATCCTACCCCTATTGGGAAAGGAAAACTGGATGTGCTCTATAGACCTCCAGGATGCGTACTATCATATAAAAATGAACAGACGCTCCAGGAGATTCCTCCGCTTCAGGCTGGGAACCAGTCACTTTCAATTCAGAGCCCTGCCCTTTGGACTCACCACTGCCCTCCGGGTGTTTACCAAATGCATGGCAGTGGTAGCTTCTCACCTGAGACGTCAAGGATTCCAGGTGTTTCCATACTTAGACGACTGGCTCCTCACAGCTCCTACCAAGCATCTTCTTCTACTTGCCAGAGACTACACCTTTCGCATTTTTCAAAAGTTAGGTATCTCAATAAATTGCGAAAAGTCTGTTTTGTCGCCTTGTCGCTATTACTTTCATAGGCAAATCTAGACACAGTCAACATGTCTGCGAGACTCACAGACCAAAGAATAGCAGACATACACAAACTGGTCTCCCTTCTCTTCCACAGCAACAGAGTCAAAGTCAGATTAGTTCTAAAAGTACTGGGGATTATGGCGGCTGCTACCCTCTACTTCTATTAGCCAGATTTCACATGAGAATCCTTCAATGGATGCTCTTCACACAATGGTCGTACCAACAACTTCCGATGTCCCACACCATTATGATTACGCAAGCATGCAAGAATCATCTTCTTTGGTGGATTTCTTCCCCCCAGCTCTTCCTAGGAAGACCCTTTGTCCTTCCCCCTCCGGTTGCTACTCTGACAACGGACGCCTCCCTGATCGGGTGGGGGGGGGCATTATCAGGGCAGAACAGTCCAGGGCATATGGCAACCAGTCGAACGCCACTTGCATATAAATGTTCTAGAGATGAGAGCAGTGCTTCTAGCGTTGCAAGCCCTTCAAGACTCTCTTCCCTTGGGAACGATAGCAATTCAGACGGACAACATGTCTGTAGTGTGGTATATCAACAAACAAGGCGGAACCAGGTCCTACCCCCTATGTCGAGAAGCACTCAGACTGTGGCAATGGGCGATTTCTTCTCAGCGGCTTCTGATAGCAACGCACATCCCCAGGAAGTCCAATCTTATCGCGGACAAGTTGAGCAGAGCTATCCTCATGCCTCACGAGTGGTCTCTGAAAGATTCTATCTTGGAGAAAATTTTTCTCAAGTGGGGTCAGCTTTGCTGCGACCTTTTTGCTACTCCCCAAAACAGCAAGTGCAAAGATTATTTCACCCTCTTCCCCTTACCAGGCCAGCCCAGCAGAGACACTCTAGTCCAAGTTTGGCCCCGGGGACTTCTGTATGCATTCCCTCCCTTCCCACTAATCTCTCAAGTGATACAGAAAGCTATCGCTCAGAAGGCCTCATTGCTCCTTACTGGCCTCGACAGGTTTGGTTCCCCTTTCTACATCAATTTCTGTTGGAGCAACCCTGGCATCTGGACCTAGTTCCAGATCTTTTGATCCATCAGTCGGGTCAGTTACATCGCTCCCTCCCCTCTCTGAACCTCACTGCTTGGTTCCTCCAGTTCCAACCTTAGCCAGGCTTCCCCAAATATCTCACTCTGTTCGAGATATTTTGATAGCTTCCCATAAATCTTCCACTCGGAAGATTTATCTTAGTAAGTGGAAATGTTTCGCCTATTGGGCTCAAGGAAGGGACATAGATCCTTTCACTGCTCCCATCCAAATAGTCCTTGATTTTCTAGCTGAACTTTTCCATGCAGGTTCATCTCCTTCTACTCTTAAAGTTCAATTGGCAGCTATATCTAACTTTCATGTGTGCATCTCAGATTCTGCCATCATGTCTCACAAGCTTTGCAAAGCTTTCTTGAAGGGAGTTTTTCTTCTTAGACCTCCTATAAGAAATCCTCCTCCTTCTTGGAACCTTAATTTAGTTCTCACATCTTTGATTCTTCCCCCTTTTGAACCTGCAGCTTCCTGTTCAATAAAATTGCTATCCTGGAAGACTCTCTTTCTGGTAGCCATTACTTCAGCTAGAAGGGTCTCAGAGCTTCATGCACTCAGCAGTCGACCACCGTATCTGTTGTTTCATAAGGATAGGGTATCCTTACGGACCAATCCATCCTTTTTACCTAAAGTAGCCTCTGCGACAAATCTAAATCAAAACATTGACCTCACTGTGTTTTTTCCTAACTTTTCTAACAGGTCTGAACAAAAATTGCATTGGCTAGATGTTCGTCGTCAATTAAGATATTATTTGGATAGGACCAAACAGATCAGAAAAACTGACCAGTTGTTTGTCTCTTATGCAGAAGGCAGAAAGGGCCTTTCATTTTCGAAGGTATCACTCTCCAGATGGCTAACATCCCTGATTTCCTTTGTGTATGAAATTAGACATCAAAAGTTGCCTAACAAACCAAAGGCCCATTCGACTAGAGCTTTGGCTACTTCTATAGCTTTCCAAGACAGGCTGCCTATTGATACCATTTGTGCAGCAGCTACATGGGCTACTCCTCACACTTTCATTTCTCATTATAAGTTGGATTTAGCTTCTAGACATAGAGCTAATTTTGGTTCCACTGTACTCGAGTCTGTTCCGATAGGCCACCCGGGACAAGGTGCTAGGGACGCGGTCCCATCCAGCAAGAATGAAGGCGAGATGGGCAACTTAACATATAGAAGTTATGTTCTTACCATAACGTTCCATGTTAGTTGTCTTCTTCTCGCCTTTCTTAAGGCCCCACCCTCCTTCCCCTAGCCTGGACAGACCTAGAGGAGTTTGATTGTGACCTCTCTTTCTACCACCTCTATTGTATATAGGTATATGCTATACTGTGCATATATTCCTTCATCAGGTTTCAGGTCACCTTCTTCCCTTCTTTTTATAGAGGTGGGTTTTCCCTTTTCCAGTAGTTCTGGATTTATTATTGGCTGGGCCTAGCTTACAAACGAGATCTGAGGTAATACCGCCTAGCATTGTGGGATATAAGGGGAGCCTCGAGCCGGTGGAACCAACTCTCGAGCTTTTAGAGTGGCCGAGTCGGAGCCGAGGTCGGCTCCGAACCCATCCAGCAAGAAAGAAGGCGAGAAGAAGACAACTAACATGGAACGTTATGGTAAGAACATAACTTCTATTTTTTATGCTGAAGGATAGTGTTAGTAAAGGAGCATAAGGCAGTAGTGGTGCTATGGTTTGGACGGAAACCATGCTGAGTACTGGAAAGGAGGTTGTTAGTAAGGAGGTAGTCTGAGACCTGAGAGTGTATGCATCTCTCTAGTATTTTGGAGAGTGGAGAGAGAATAGCTATGGGGCGGTAATTGGTTAGTTCTGTGGAGGGGAATTATATGTGATACTTTCCACAGTGTGGGAACGTAACTTTCTGACAGAGATCGGTTAATCAAGTGGATACTGGATAGGCCAGAGCATCAGCTGCGATTTGTAGGTATTCACTTGGGAGGTTGTCTGCGCTAATTTGGTGGGCTTAAATTTAGTTAAGAGTTTTTTTATGTTGGATGTATAGGTACAGGAGAAAAAGAGAAGGCAGTGGGGAGATTATTAGTTGAAGTTGTGGGTTGGGGGGGAGGGGGGTTGTGTTTAGCAAGTGATAGTATGGTTTGTGTGAAGTGTGTGTTGAATGAGGTAGCAATATTTTCTGAGGAGTGAGGGATGTTAGGAGGAGGGGTACTGACTTTACCTGGGTGGAGGATGGAGTTTATGGAGGACCAGAATTGTTTGGGGCTGTGTTGGGAGGAGTCTAGGGCAGACTGGTAGTATTGGAATTTGTCCTGTTTTATTAGCTTTTTGACTATTGCGTAGTCCTAGGAATTTCTGTCTAGTTAAGGGGGTTTTGGTTTTACGCCAGTGCTCCCAGGCTTTATCCCTGTTTTTCATTTCTGACTTAGTGGTTTTCTGTAGCCATGGGGAGGGTTGAGCTTTGATTCTGGAAAGTCTTATGGGGGCATGGTAATTAAGGATGCTCAGGAAGGTAGTATTAAAAAATTGAACTGTCATCAAGACTGAGGTACTTCAGAGGATGCCAGTTACATTCTTTGAGGGATGAGATGAATGCGAGTGGGTTAAAGTTTAGTTTTTTACGTATTTGACGGTAGATGACTGGTTTAGCTTGGTATAGGTATTTTTTGAGTAGGAATGTTGGGGAGTGATCACTGAGGCCATCTGATGAGCAGCCTGTTATATATGGCTGGGGGCTCTTGCGGACTAATATCCAATCCAGGGTAGTGTGCTTGCTGGAGGTTTTATTTATCCTGGTTGGTGACCGGACTAGTTGGGTGAAGCCATGAAGGTTTACATGATGGGTTGGATGGTTGCCAGAACAGGATTGCCAGTCATCACCTTGGGGGAGATGGTGGGTAGACCAGCTGAGGAGGTTTTCTAGTGGAGGGATGTTTGGCCAGGTGGGAAGTAGCATCCAATTATGTTAATGGTTTTGTTTTGGTTTATTTTAAGGTTGGTATATATTATTTCTTCATTGCCTGTTTGTGGAGCTGACTATTTTAAGATCTGGATGTTTAGATGCTGTTAAAATATTATAGCTACACTGCCTCCTTTCTTGTTTAGCCGGTCTACTCTTAGTATGCCATAACCTGTAGGGAGTATTTGCTCACTGGTAATGTGAGGTTTTAGCCAGGTTTCTGTCAGGATGACAATATCTGGGGA
Organism: Protopterus annectens; assembly: GCF_019279795.1. Lineage (NCBI taxonomy): Eukaryota > Metazoa > Chordata > Ceratodontiformes > Protopteridae > Protopterus > Protopterus annectens. The sequence continues at coordinate 825,562,215 of NC_056733.1, forward strand.
GTATAAGGAGTTCATGGACTTTGTTAGATATACTTCTAATATTTAGGCTTAGTAGAAGGAAGTCACTTGGCTTTCTATTGGCTGTAATATGGGAGAAGTTGTGGTTTCTAGTCTGATTATGAGGATTGGGGTTGGAGATGGTAGGGCCAGGGTTGGGGTGGATGTCTCTACTTGGGGCTAGTTTTGATATGCATGAGGTTATTAGTTTTCTCAGTTTTTGAATGCGTTTGTTTATAAGGGAAACTTTATGATTGTGCTCTGTGGGTAATAGGTATGGTGGCAGGGTTACTATGTTAAGTTGTAGGGATGCTTTATGTTTGAGTAATATAGTTGGTAGACTAAGTGGGGGGTGCATAGGGATGGTTCTTGAGTTGGTGGGAGGGGAGCTGAGTGAGGGTGAGACATGAGTGGTGGTGTGAGTAGTAGTACAGTGGTAGTGGTTGAGTGGGGGAATGATGGAGCTCTGGTAGAGGATGTAAGATATGCAAGGAGAGTGCATGCAGTGAGCATAGGTAAGGTATGCCTGTACATGTTAGTTGAGGAGGTGTGATGGTAGTGGGTAGATGGAGGAGGTAATGTTGGGGGAGGAGGTAATGTTGGGTTAGCGCTGTGGTTGGCTATTGGAAAGATGGGAGGGGTTTCTGAGTGGAATAAAGGTGGGACCACTGGGGGTGGGAGGGAATAGGGGGCAGGGAGGGGAGCGAAGTGGGTAGAGACCCTGTCAGTTGCTCTTATGAGGGGGCTGGAAACAATTGGGTAACAGAGTTAACTGATAAATGAACATATGATGGTGACAAGGGTGGTTGTAGTTTTAAAAATGGTGCCTGCCACAGGTAATATTTATTAACTTTGAGATTGTCTTAAGGTAAACAGGGAAGGGGGAGGGGAGAACAAGGGTTGTGATGTGAGCAGGCAGTTCTTTGTACTTCTGCTAATGAGCCAAAGCAAAGACAAGTTTGTGTTTAAGAAACAATCACAATTGACTAAGGACTGCTCTGAAAAGCAAAGACAAGTTTGTGTTTAAGAAACAATCACAATTGACTAAGGACTGCTCTGAAAACTGTAAGTCATTTCTCAGGTGGAAAAACAGGATAACCTTGTATCAGGCTACTGTGGTCACAGTTTAAATTAACAAACACGCAGTATTGATCAGTTATGGATACTATTTGCTAACAGAAGGGAATAAGAGAAAAAGTGGAAGATGAGTGTGTGTGTGTGTGTGTGTGTGTGTGTGTGTGTGGTGGGGGGTCTGCTTACAAGCCAAAGCAGAGTGCTCTCCAGGGGAAAATGAATACTGGCTCAAACAGGTAGATACATACTCGGTTAACTATAGCTGTTTGCAGACAGTTCAGACCTGGACTGCTAGTTGAAATATGGTTATTATGCTTATTAGTGTTCTGACTGAGATTGTTTTATGTAACGTCTTGCAAAGTTTACCAACAAATTAAAGGGGTAGCTATGGCGTCAAAAATGGCCCCTGCTTATGCTAATTTGGTGCTATCCATGTGGGAGATGGAGACCCTGGTTAATCTGCTAGGATTTCAGAACACTATTATATTTCCGTTATTGATTATATTTTTATTGTGTGGACTGGTTCACAAGCTGATTTGGATGCTTTCTTACAGATAATGGATGACAGTATTTCATTTTTAAAGTTTGTTAAATCTGGTTGTGGTACAGTGGTTTCTTTTTTGGACACTTGGATTTCAGTGGATGTGGATAAAAAAGTTTCCTCGAACATCTACAGAAAGGACACCTACCATAATAATTATTTGGACTTCACCAGTCACCACCCTTATTACATAAAGAAAAATGTTTTAAGGGGCCAATTCATCAGACTTTCCCTACTAGTCAGTGAAGACACACTATTTTTTTTACATGAAATGCAACTGAGTCAACTTTTCCTGCAGAAACACTACCCTGCAACTCTCATTCATTCTGTTACCTCTGAAGTTTACAGAGACAGATGCGCTAAATTCAAACCTATTAGGTTTGGATTTAAACAGAGACAGAACAGTGCTACAGAGGGGCAAGGCATAGCATTAAGTTTCCATTTACCAATCTCTAGGGACATGTGGGGCATATGGGCAGTCATTTCACAGAACTGGAACATTGTCACTAGCTCTGATCTCTCAACTGTTTTGGGTCATGCACCTCTATTTTCCTACAAAAGGACCCGAACTATTAGAAATTCTGTTGAAAACCGTGATTCTGCCTTTTTGCTGAATACAGTAAAAAACAGCACAGAACCGGCAGGCATGTTTGACTGTGGGAAATGTCTGCTGCAAATACATTTTGAAAGGAAACTACCATGTTTTTGCCCACAATAAACGTTAGTTTCTTTCTCACATCACTTTGACTGTAAATCCACTAACTTACTCTATGCAGCAGTCTGCAGTTTCTGCAGTTCATTCTACATTCGTAAAACTAGCAGGAAACTTTCAGATCGCATTAAGGAACACTATGATGCGATCAGAGGACATGACTGCAGAAATGCTTTCGCTCGACATTCTGTTTCATGTGTTAAAAAACAGAACTTTGCCAAAATTGTGTTAGAAAAGGTGGACTTATTTTTTGGAGACAATGCTACTTTACTTGAAGTGAGGGAGCTCAAATGGCAGCTCCTACTGGGAGCTGATTACACTCCAGGTTTAAATGATAACATTCATTTGAAATGTTCCTTGAAGTGGAATTACTGACTTCTCCTCTTCTCTTACATTTCCTGGTTGCCTTGCATGTTTATTCATGAACTCTTACTACCAATCTAGGTGAATGCTACAATGACATGATGCAACAGGGCTGAACAATTGTTATTGGTGGTTATTGCTCTTCTATTACTGTTTATATTTCTTTCCTAATATTGTGGATTCATTTTCTGAAGAAGTTCTTGTACAATAAAGAAAGAAAGCACAATTAAACATCAGTTTGATTTATTTTTGTGGTTTAAGTTTTTAATTT